>NC_138237.1:11308205-11513205 GCF_964197995.2 Scardinius erythrophthalmus | reverse complement strand
GAGTTCGCCCGGAGGAGAATCACCGGTTCTGTTGCCTGCTCTGTCTGTACGGTGAGGTGGCAGTATATATGCTATCACCTACAGAAATATGTCATGTACCATATCTGTGTACACACAGATACACTGCACTGGAAAAATATTAAATGTTGAAACAGTCTCACACAAGGTGCTTACAAACATAAACAGATGCATCTGTAGTAACTGTCAGTCACACCTTCACACCCAACAGGCACACCTTCACTTTTTATTTTCTTAACATTCAGTCTGTCTGAGACGAGTGCCAAAAAAGCAAAGCAGAGAAAAAGAAAGAGATGGATGGAGAAAGATGTTGATACCACTTAAATATTTTTAGGGTGAATCTCATAAAGCCTGCCAAGAACATGTCTGGGTCATTTCTCATATTTCAAAACATCTCTGGATTAAAAATTAAATGTTGTGACATTATTTTCATGAGAATAAAGCACCACTTAAAATAATTGATCTCTTTTCATTCTTATTATTTCATAATTGTAATTGTACATCATTATATTTATTTTTATTTTACGGTCTTTTTTTTTTTTTTTTTTACATTACAGAATCATCATTGACCCTAATGAAAATTACAAACAAACTCAAAAATTAAAATATCTGGGGCCATTAACATTTGGGTGGACAGCTGTTTAATTGTCATAGAATTTTTCTTTTTTCATCTTAATGTACAAAAATATAATTAATTGTTTTGTAACATATATGCAAAATATATGAATTTGAAGTGAAAATTCTTTTACTTTTTTCATTGAATATATGACCTGGACATGTTTTCTTGAAATGTCTCCTATAAGGTTTCACTTCATTAAAAAATACAACAATGTTGTTGGATTATTTTCAAATTAAGTTTTTCTGATTGTTTTTATGTACTCAAAAAATGTATTATTGTCAGTTCTAAATGTTCTAAATGCAGTTTTATCAGAACTGAATATCAGAACTCAATACCACCTCTTGTCCTCAGGGGCCCTAAATATCACCTCCTGGCCCATACATCTCTGACCCTGTGCCACGTACAGAACTCTTTCCGAACCCATGACCTGACTATATCAGACACAGGTAAGAAACCCCTTGATTTTAATGTTCACAGAACCCATTAAATATGTGTTTTATGTTTAATGAGGTCCAAAAGTCTGCGAAATACAATGAAAATTTAAAAAAGTTAATTAAAATCTAAATAGATCTCTAATGATCCATCCATCCATCTGTTGTTTTTGATCTGTTCTTGTTTTGTTTTCTGTTTTCATCTGTATTTCAGAGGACTCTTCATTCTGGTTGCCTCTCTATGGTAATGTGTGCTGTCAGCTCGTGGCTCAGCCTCTCTGTATGACTGAAGATGTCATGTGTGGAAAACTCAGAATTCGGGTATGTAAAAATTTAATTTATTATTGTAATTAAAAATAAATTAGCATTATTTTCCAATTCCCTATTCAATCAGCTTTCATGTATTTTTTTACCCTAGTCAGAGACCGATCCTGAGCACTGGAGAGACGTCTACGGGGTCCTGAATGGATCTGATTTGAAGTGTTACCAGCAGCAAGCTGATACCGACTCTTTAGAGACACCAGTGTTTACTATTCCCATTAATAAGGTGAGGAGGATTATCAATGCATCAGTTGTAGTGGCATCTTTTAGTCAACAGAGATTTAGGTCAAAGCAGTTATGTTATGTTATGTGAGTTATTCCAGGAAAAGGCTGTGAAACGTGCTGCACGTGCCTTTTAATCCTGTATTACAGCATACATACTTTTGAAAGTTGTTTACTACATGGTACTGCTTATGAAATGCAGAATTTGTTGTTTCCACCTGGTCTTGAAACTAAGTGTGTGCATTCTTGCTTTAGGAAACTCGTGTGCGTGCCACAGAGAGAGATCCGGCTCTACATACTCAGAGTATCACCATAACCAACCAGTGTGGCGAAAAGACCACTTACACAATTGTCACGCACACACCTGAAGACACACATAGCTGGATGGAAGCCTTCTGGCAGCATTTCTATGACATGAGTAAGTACCAGAGCTTCCTAGAATAATAATAAAGCAAGAAAGATATTAAAGCAAAGATAAGTTCTGCAAAATGACTAAAAAATAAAATATCTATCCATCTATATAAATTCATATGTTATTTTTGTAAACATTTGCTGACATGCAACCGCTGGTATGTCCATAAGGAAATAATGAAAAGAAAATCAAAGCTCTATCCCTCATCACTATGCAGATTTCCTTTTTGTAGGGGAAAAGAAACAAAATTCCTTTTTTCCGCCCACGCCCGCTGACAGACTTTCCTGTATTTGCACATTTGTATACTGTGCACCATGGCAGCACTTTACGCGTCTTGTTTCGACAAGGCCTGCGGAAGAGAGGGGTGGGGTGAGCAGTTGCTCGTTATCATTTAAAGGAACACAGGGACTTTAGCTTATTCACCATATCCCCCAGAGTTAGATAAGTCCACACATACCCTTCTCATCTCCATGCGTGCCGTAATTGTCTGACGCACCCACCGCTAGCCTAGCTTAGTCAAGTCAAGTCAAGTCAAGTTTATTTATATAGCGCTTTTCACAACATAGGTTGTATCAAAGCAGCTTCACAGTAATAAATTAAAACAATACATCAATGTTTGTTTCTAGTGGAACGTCCACGTTTGGTAATGCTGATCAATAGTATCGTTGATTGATTAATTCAATTAAATATCCCCAAATATCCCCAACTGAGCAAGCCAAAGGCAACAGTGGCAAGGAACCGAAAAACTCCATCAGGTGACCTAATGGAGAAAAAACCTTGGGAGAACCCGGGCTCAGTCGGGGGCCAGTTCTCCTCTGGCGTTTATGAACTAGAGACCGGATTTAACTGTAAGATTAAAAGTATTATATAAATGCCTGGCTGAAGAGATGCGTCTTTAATCTAGTTTTAAACTGGGAGAGCGAGTCTGAGCAACGAACAGTATCCGGAAGACTATTCCAGAGTTTTGGAGCTAAATGTGAAAATGCTCTCCCTCCTTTGGTGGATCTGGATATCCTAGGTATGACCAAAAGCCTCGAATTTAGTGATCTTAAAGAGCGCGATGGATTATAGGGCGATAGAAGATTGGTTAAATAGACTGGAGCTAAGCTGTTTAGGGCTTTATAAGTCAGTAGCAATACCTTGTAATTAATACGTGACTTTATAGGTAACCAATGTAGTGATGATAAAATTGGTGTTATATGATCATATTTTCTTGATCTAGTTAGAACTCTAGCGGCGGCATTTTGAACTAACTGTAGCTTGTTTATTGAGGATGCAGGACAACCAGCTAATAAAGCATTACAGTAATCTAGTCTCGAGGTCATGAATGCATGAACTAACTTTTCTGCATCAGAAACAGATAGCATATTACGTAGCTTAGCAATGTTTCTAAGGTGGAAAAAGGCTGTTTTTGTAACGTATGAAATATGATTTTCAAAAGACAGGTTGCAGTCTAGTATAACACCCAGGTCTTTTACTGTAGAGGATGAAGTAACAGGACAGCCTACTATGTTAAAGTTGTATTGTGAGAGGTTTTGTGGGTGGTTTTTTGAACCGATAAGTATTACCTCTGTCTTGTCTGGATTCAATAAAAGGAAATTGCGTGTCATCCAATCTTTTATATCTTTAACACACTCTGTCAATTTGGATAATTTTTCATCCGACCGTGATGAAATATATATTTGAGTGTCATCAGCATAACAATGGAAACTAATTCCATGTTTCCTTATAATATTTCCAAGTGGCAGCATATATATTGAGAATAATAGAGGGCCTAAGACAGATCCCTGCGGCACTCCATAGTTTACTGAAGTTATGATCGATTTATCTCCATTTAAATAAACAAAATGGTAGCGGTCAGATAAATACGATCAAAACCAGCTTAATGCTTGTCCTTGAACACCAGTATAATTTTGTAGTCGATCTAAGAGTATTGTATGATCTATAGTATCGAACGCAGCACTAAGATCAAGTAAAACTAGTATTGAGATACAGCCTTGGTCAGAAGCTAAAAGTAAATCATTTGTGATTTTAACGAGCGCAGTTTCAGTGCTATGATGCGGCCTAAACCCAGACTGAAACTTTTCATAGATGTCATTTTCTTGCAAGAAAGAGCCCAGTTGAGAGGACACAACTTTTTCTAGTATTTTAGACATAAAAGGTAGATTTGAAATGGGTCTATAATTTGCTAGATTATGTGGATCTAATTGTGGTTTCTTAATGAGAGGTTTTATAACTGCCAGTTTAAATGTTCTTGGAACATAACCTAATGATAAAGATGAGTTAATAATATTGAGGAGAGGCTCTTCCACTACAGGTAACACTTCTTTCAATAGTTTAGTTGGTATAGGATCTAATAAACATGTTGTTGTTTTAGATGAAATGATAAGTTTATTTAACTCTTTTTGTTCTGTACTTGTAAAGCACTTTAAATGTTCTTGCGGGGTGATAATTGAGGCCGAATTATAAGGCGCGATTGAGGATTGAACAGTTACAATTGTGGTTCTGATGTTTTCTATTTTCTCAGTGAAGAACTTCATGAAATCATTTCTACTAAACTGTAACAGAATATTTTGTTCAGGAGACATCTGTTTATTGGTTAGTCTAGCCACGGTGTTAAATAAGAACCTAGGATTGTTATGGTTGTTTTCTATTAGATTGCGGAGATGCTCAACCCTGGCCTCTTTTAGGGCCTTTTTATAACGTCACAAGGACTGGAAGTAAATGGCTCCAGCTAGCATACTGCTCCCAATAAGTGACTAAATAATGCCAACATTTTCCTATTTACATGTTTTTAATTGCATATTCACAGCTTGTACAAATAACAAGGTCACATGAGACACAGCCATCTTCTAACCGTATACATACTGGGAACTATATTCTCAGAAGGCGAAGCACTGCTACTTCCTCGGAGTGATTATCTTATCTAATTCTGGGGGATACGGTGAATAATCTAAAGTCCCCAAAAGTCAGCGTGTTCCTTTAAAGAGACATGCACTGAAACGGGTCGCTGTAACAGAGCTGTTTTTGAGGAGGTAAAAAGGGTGTTGTTTTACACAACCTTTGAGGAATTTTAACCAAAGTATGTTACACACTTTACATGAAGACCCTAAAGAATCATACCAACTTGTGGAAAATGGGCATCCGATGACCCCTTTAAATATGGAGGTCAAGTCCTTACAGGCCTAACTCTAAAACAGAGGTGGGATCACAGGCCTGTTCTCTTCCGTTCCCAAAATGAGACCAGTTTATGAACTGCAGCCTTTATATGTTGAAATGTGAGTGAAAGACATAGGCCCATTAGTACTTTTTAGTGTATACTCTTTATATATAGTCTTATGTAATTGCATAATGCTAAATTATTTTCTGTATTTATGGGAAGTTCAATCAAAAGTTCAGTTTGCAAGCTCGATTATGAAGTTTACCTTCGTAGTAAGGCAATTTTATTTTTATTTTTTTAAGTTTAGCGACTAATTTAGAAATTGATTTAGTTTGCTGGAGGGGCCACAGTGGTTTTACCAGAGAAACACAAATGAGAGGCTTACTTATTGACTGTATAAAATTAGTGAAAGTTTAAAAGGTATTGCACATGCAATAATTTTTACACGTGACCTTTAACTTTGAAAGGAATCCAGGCTTGTTTTCTTAGAGTCTGATTGAGCATCGCTCTGGCGACATGTTTTTGATACTAGTAAGTTAGGCCTGACTTTTCTATTGTGAAATCTGCATTTATTTATGGGAAGGTGAAGACTAGAAAAAGATATAGTGCGGTCTTTGGCATTAAGACATGGGTACGTTTATAAGTGAAAGACACATGAAGCACATTCTTAAATTGAATGGACTTTTTTGTCGCACGCATATTTAGGGACCGTCTCAAAATTACATACGACATTGGCATAAACGTTTCTAACTTAAATAGCATTTGAAGACAATGATTTACACTCATAAAACCAACTTTGTTCATTGTACATTGTTCACCTAGGTCTCATGTATGATGCACACCTTTTAGATTATTTATATTTATGACAATAAACTCCTAAATCATATGCAAATATTGCTATGTGTTGAAAACTTTTTCTTCGTCGAAGCAAGAGACCAGGAGACGTTGGGGATCACGTTCAAACAAAGTTATTCTTTATTGAGGACTTCGCGTTGACGCGGCTGCAGTTCTTCCCAAATAATTCTGGCTAACAAACTTTACATGGTTTCTTTATAGGCCTTTCAGTGGGCTGTCCTTAAAGGTGCTAAACATACACACAGCCTTAGAGGTAACCACTAAATCTAATCATCTAAAGACAATAGAGGCAATTGCCCCCAACTGAGATAATGGTACCCCCCCCAAATGGTATACACAACAAATGGTCACGAGACCTTAGACTAGGTAACATTCACACACAGTCCAACTCTTAGTTGGGAGATCAAAGACTATTACAATGTTTAGACAGCTGACTTAAAGCTGACTTCTGATCAGTAAATTTATGCCATCATGTTCACCTTGAATGCCCAATACAGTGTAATTCACCTTAGTTTTTCATGTGATGTTATGTAAGGAAGTAAGATCAGCAGATCTTAAACATATTCTTAAATTTGGATTCTTCAGTCCCCCGTTTGAGAGTTCTTAAAAACTCTCACAAAATACAAATTTAAACACATAAAGTTAATTCTTGTAACTGGTGTAAGTTACAGGCACATCGCTTATGTTCATTCTTGTAACTTGTGTAAGTTACAGGCACATATAACTTGCTCTGTGTTGTTCATCTGTAACTGCATGTTGACACAGAAACAAACATGCACTTAGGGTCCGTGAAATCTTACGGGTGTGCTGGACGTGAGTCATTTGTTGGTTGACACACTTGATACTAACAGGTTTCCGAACCATGAAAAGTTATCTTCAGCCATATTATGTTATCTTCAGCACTCAGATAATGGTATGTAGTCTTGATCATAAAATACATCGTTGTGTATTTTTTTTCTTTTTCTTTTGTGATTGGCTCGTTCAGCCGTGGGTGTAGTTGTCTTCTTGAGGTTGTGGCTTCATATGCAGGTGAGACGTCATTGCATATGGATTTTTGAGACAGCCATCAAGTGTATCTGCACAGAGGAAGAAAGAAAACAAAAGACGACAGAGCAGTATTTGTCCAAACACTAGGGTTGTAGCAGTATTTGTTTAAACACTAGGGTTGTAGCGTCTGCTGCGATTGTTTCATTCTTTCCCTATTTCTTAATTGATTTGACACCTATGGACCAGTGAGGTAAGGATGGACTAAATCGGGAAAGGCCTATGAGGTAGTGTCTTCACCCTGGTTTCACCCCCGAACGCATGTTGCGTTCAGTTCTTCCAGGGCACCTCACTTGTCCGTGTCCTATTCTGTCCCTGTTGTGTGCACACTGTACAGTGTGTGAGAAAAATTGGCACATTTCCATTCTCCAGTGAAACATCAGTCCTAATAAACATCATTAACAGAGGATGGTTGTCTAACTGCAATATTCTGTGGTATAACATTTTAAGGCTGTGAGTATACTGAATGTCCCCCAAACAAAGGCTGTGACAGTCAATAAGTCTTTCATCTTTGTTGTAAGTTACTGGGGAGATTAAGCAATCACAGCCCAAATGGTTAACACTTCAAAAAGCTTACCCACGAGTCCAATGACGAGGGGAGGGGTTGCTTCAAAGTAGCAAACAAATGTAGTAAAATCTGCATAACATTGTTAACTTGTTTTAAGTTATTTTTGTTTTTTCTACATTCTTTTCCAAAATATCTGTGCTTGCCACAGTAAGAACAACTGGCTTCTCTAGGACTTTTGCGTTTCTTTGGCTTCTCTGAGTTGACCTTAACAGAAACTGCTGCAATTCTTACTCTCTCTTTGACATCAGAATCTCTTTCCCAAATAGCTAAACTTTCTAGGTTACTTCTGAGAGTTCTTTTAGCCAACGTAATATCTAGGAATGGCAAGGCTGTTCTGTACTCAGCTACAAGACCATCTGCCCAAATTCGGATTAGAGCTCCTTTGTCAGCTAACACACTTTCGGAATCATCCACTATTCCACTGTACACTGCAGCTACCTGACAGAACCTCTCAGTATATTCACTCACAGTTTCTTCTTTCTCTTGTACACAGCTAGTAACTCTTGACCAATCGATTTTCGGTCCTAAGATATTCTTTAGGATTTTCAAAACACCTTCTCTCAAATCGCCTTTACTGACAGGTTGCAGTTCGGAAGTAACAGCAGACTCAAAATTGTTGAATTCAGATTCAGTTAGAATTTGTGACATCAGCTGTGTAACTTCCAGCAACGACATGTCGTAAAGATGCATTTTACTGAACAATGCTCTCCTAAACTCAGAAAAATTTCTTTGCACTGATGGCAAACTTTCAGCAATTCTCTCAATATCTTTCGGACGTAAAGATGTTTTGACTGCTTGTGGCTGCAATATGGGGGTTGCAAATGGAACTGTATCAACACCTTTTCCCTGAGGCTTTTGTCTAGCTACGCACACTTCAACTGCATTTACATCTGCATTGACATTGTCCTCTATACTATCAAAAGACTGTAAATCAGGATAGCTTTCATCTGACTATTGGTCTTCTAAATCACATTTGGTTCAGGCTTTGTTATGGCCCACCTTTGTCTTGAGACAGGACATGTGAGTCTGCAATTGTTTGTTCTGATCGTTTAACGTAGCAATACAACGAGCTTGTTCTTGTGCAGTGGATAAGCTAAATTCTCGGTGACAACAGATGATGCCTTTCAGATTTTTCTTCCTGATACATGCACTCAACACTTTCTTGCAATCTTCAATTGACCACACTTTCTCTAGATCAATGCCAAATTTCTTTGTTAAATTAAATCTGACTGGCTTAGTCACGATGGAGTCCATGTGCTCTGATAACAAAGACTTGAATTCACTATCTGTCCAAAAAGGTGTAATCTGTCTAGTACTTTTCCTAAACATTTGGTGAATTTCTGTTACCACAAACAAACACTAAAAAAACTTCTCTCTACTGTCTTGCAAACAGAGGGTACAATCTTATTAGCACAAGAGGCTAAATCTAATTCTAAAGCTAATTCTCTAGCTTACAGATAGGTCTTCTCTAGCAAGAGCATACACACAATATTAACATGTAACTGTTAATCTTCCCTGCCAACAACAGAGGATCAATTTCATCTCTAAAAGAAAAACTTTTTAGAGGCTTATCTTTAGTTAACCAAACTCTACAGCTGTTTGTTAACTACTTCTCTGAACGGCGCAGAGGAAAACATTTGTTCTGGTCTGCATTGGTTCTTTGAAATGGAGTGAAACTCATCGAATCGTTGGTTGTACAGAAAACATTCGCCTGGAACTCAGTCAGCTTTGTTGAGATCTTTGAGCTTGAAGTTTTCAATCTGGAGGAAGCTGGAAAGCTTGAGGTTTGAAGATTCAGTTCTTTGAGTTTCCTTTTTCTCCATCCGGGTCGCGGCAGCAAATTGTTGAAAACTTTTTCTTCGTCGAAGCAAGAGACCAGGAGACGTTGGGGATCACGTTCAAACAAAGTTATTCTTTATTGAGGACTTCGCATTGACGCGGCTGCAGTTCTTCCCAAATCATTCTGGCTAACAAACTTTGCATGGTTTCTTTATAGGCCTTTCAGTGGGCTGTCCTTAAAGGTGCTAAACATACACACAGCCTTAGAGGTAACCACTAAATCTAATCATCTAAAGACAATAGAGGCAATTGCCCCCAACTGAGATAATGGTACCCCCCCCCCCCCAAATGGTATACACAACAAATGGTCACGAGACCTTAGACTAGGTAACATTCACACACAGTCCAACTCTTAGTTGGAAGATCAAAGACTATTGCAATGTTTAGACAGCTGACTTAAAGCTGACTTCTGATCAGTAAATTGATGCCATCATGTTCACCTTGAATGACCAATACAGTGTAATTCACCTTAGTTTTTCATGTGATGTTATGTAAGGAAGTAAGATCAGCAGATCTTAAACATATTCTTAAATTTGGATTCTTCATATGTATCCTTCTCGCTCATCCAAAAATAAACTCCAGCAAATTCAGTTGTCAGGCACAATTGGAACTTCAAACGGCACAGGGTTCTGTGGTCAGATGAAACAAAAAAAAAAGCTTTTTTGCTGCAAACACGCTACATGGGTTTGGTGCACACAAGGAAAAAAAGTACCCCATGTTTACAATTTAATATACCGTTGGATCTTTAATGTTGTGGGCATATTTTTTTGCTTGAGGTCCTGGACATCTTGTTCAGATACATGGCATTGTGGATTCTATCAAATATCAACAGATAAAAAAATCAAAACATGACGGCTTCTGCTAGAAATCTTATAATGGGCCGTGGTTGGATCTTCCATCAGGACAAGGATCCAAAACAAACTCAAAACCAACACAAAAATGTGTCAATGAGCACAAAATGAAGCTTCTGCCATGACTGTCCCAGTTCTCTGAACCATATAGAAAATGAGTGGGGTGAACTGAAGAGGAGAAGCACCAACATGGATCTGGGAATCTGAAGGATCTGGAGAGATTCTGTATGGAGGAATGGTCTCTGATCTCTTGTCAGGTGTTCTCCAAACTCATCAGGCATTATAGGAGAAAACTCAGAGCTGTTATCTTGGCAAAAGGAGATTGCAAAAAGTATTTAATAAAAGGGTGCCAATATTTGTGGCCAACGTGTTTTGGAGAAAAACATTTATTTCATAATGTGCTTTCCCCCACACTTTCAATTATTTTACTTCAATGAAAGATTAGATTTTTGCAATTTTTTTTAATGAAAGATCAAAAGGATAAACAATGCAGATTTATTTTTTACAGTCATTTCTGACCACAACTATACAGTGACTGTGACAGTTAGATATGGTTTTAGTTTTATAACAGTTTGGCCTGAGAAAATGATAATGGAATTAAAAGGTAGAACAGGGAGGCTTTGATGATCTTTTTTTAGGGGTGATAAACAAGTTATATTTGCACAAATGTAAACGTGTAATTGCACGTGTTTGCATTCTTACTGTATTTGCATGTGCATGGCCACTTTTTTGGGAATGAGGAACTGATGAACTTGAAGGACAAGTGTTATCATCACTGACATAAAAAAACCTACCAAACTGGATTTTTCCCTAATTGTTCTTCATGGGTGATGAACTGATGGAGGAGAACAAGAGCATGAAAAAGTACAACAAACAAGTAAATAAGTAGTGTCAACAAGTTCTGTTGCTGTACTTAGTTAAACTGAGGAAACGAAATTGAAATTCGGCTTATTATACAGTGCTATGCATAAGTTTAGACACCCATACTAAAGTTGACTAAAAAGAGGAATAAAAAATCATCTTTTGGAAACTGAACTTAATGCCTTAATTTGAAAAATTAGGAAAAATCCAACCTTTAAGGACACCAATTTTCTTTGTGAATGAATAATGTATCGTAAATAAATAAATGTTCTTCCTTAAAATACAGGGTGCATAAGTTTGGACACCCCCATGTTAAATTCCCATAGAGGCAGGCAGATTTTTATTTTTAAGTATTTTTTTTTTTAGTTTTTTTTTTTAGGATACTATGCATATAGTATCCTGAAAAAAAACTTTTTTTTAGGATACTATATGCATAGTATCCTAAAAAAAAAAACTAAAAAAAAAATACTTAAAAATAAAAATAAAAGTAAAAGTTCCCTTAGCCTTTGGAATTAAAATAGCCCCACTTCATCACATAGCCTTCACCATACCTAGAGATTGGCATAGTTTTATTTCAGTTAGCCTAATAGCTGGTTTGATTTGCATTGAGAGATGATCTTATGGAAAGTACCCCATGCCAATCTCTAGGTATGGTGAAGGCTATGTGATGATGTGGGGCTATTTTAAAACCAAAGGCCAAGGGAACTTTATCAGGATGCATAGTATCCTTAAAAAAAAAAAAAAAATGTAATGCAGGCGGTGAGGATAGACATGCTTTTGTGAGCTCCTCTGATTAGCTATATTATTTGTCAAAAATCCTTCATTAATCTCCCTAACTGGAAGAATTTTGATCCTATTAAGTATCTGGAAATTCAATATTGTTCATGGCAGAACACAATTTACTCCGAAAAGGAAGTAAAATGACCCTCACGACCGATTAGCAACAATCCCGAAGCTAACAACGAAGATGTGGAAGGTGAAGTATCGTTACAGACTCTGTGGAAGGAGATCAAAGCCAGCAAAGAGGACATTAGCAAAAAAATTGACAGGATGACCATTGACATTCAGGCCAAATTGACCAGTATCGAAACCTCTATGACAACATTATCTGAACAGATGGTTGAGGTGGAAGCTAGAGTAAGCGCCACAGAGGATGACTTGAGAGACACTCGTTCGACAGTCAGTTGCTTGGAGAAGGAGGTCTCCTACCTTAAAGATAAAGTGCAAGACCTGGAGAACAGAAGCAGGGGATCTAACATTCGTATTGTTAATTTCTCGGAAAAATCCAAGGGATGCAATATGGTTTAGTTTCTGGAACACATTATCCCAGAGATCCTTGGCGCCCAGAGATCTCCTCCGCCAATTGAGAGGGCGCACAGAAGAATTTTTTATTGTCACCCCTAGAATTTTTTTACGAGTAAAATATCTCTGAAGTATATTCCCATTAATATTTACCTTTTTTTTAGCACACCAGGGTGACTAGGAGCATGAAATTCCCTGGCTTTGACTTCTTGTTTCACAGGAGTTTAAATATGAGGAAACACAAAGGCCAAATTCCCTTAATCATCCATCACAATGAATAAAACCAAAGAATATAGTTCTGATGTGCATCAAAGGATTGTTGAGCATTACCAAATAGAAAGTGGCTGTAAGAAAATAGTTAAAGAATTGAAAATCCCCATTTTGACCATCAGGGCAAAGAGGACATTAGCAAAAAAGTTTCTGGATAACCCTATTATACCTCTTGGTATTGCTGATAGTACCCTAAAAGCATGGGCAAGTAAAGATATAAAGACACTGGAAGACTTGTATGCCAATGACTCTTTAATGAGCTTTGAATTGCTATCCCAGAAATAAAAAATCCCAAAACATAATTTCTTCAAATATTTGCAAGTCAGACATTGGTTCAAAGAGATCACCCCTCAGACATTTTCTAAAATTCCAACACTGTCGCCGTTTGAAAATGTTATGTTTAACAAGATTGTGTCCTCCCCAAAAGGTATTGCTTCTGTAGGATACAGCACATTAACAAATAATTTTAAGCCATTTGACAACGTAATCTTGAAGCAGAGGTGGGAAGGAGATCTTGACTGTACATATGATCTCACACATCATCAACTCATCTCTCCATACTGACATTTTCCCTACTGCATTCAAGCAGGCTCTGGTAACTCCACTTCTTAAAAAAAAACAACATTAAAGACATCACTTGTAGAGAATTACCGACCTGTCTCTCTCCTATCAAATATAAATGATCTGATGGAGTAGGAATGTGTTATGGAAAGAATGCAGACTATTTTAATATCTACCAAACATAGACAACGGTTCGTGGTACCATCACAGAGAGCCACAAAATCACTTTCCAGAACATTCTCATTCATGTTTCCATGCTGGTGGAATGCTCTCCCCACCCTCATTCCGGAATGCAGAATCCCTGACAACATTCAAAAGACAACTGAAAACTCATCTCTTCCGTGAACACTTAACCTCATTAAAAAAAAAACATTTCTTTCCTTTTCCTTTAATCCTCCCTTATCGGGCTTATGCTACTCTGAACAATGCCTGAACTTCTGATATGATTTTGAACACTTCTTGCGTTGTTTTTGCCTCTTCACGATGACTCGCTTAATTTAGTCCAAAATTGTAAGTCGCTTTGGACAAAGGCATCTGTTAAATGACTAAATGTAAATGTAAATGATCTGGTGGAGTAGGAATGTGTTATGGAAAGAATGCAGACTATTTTAATATCTACCAAACATAGACAAATCAAATTTAATATTCTGCATCGAACATACACTCACCTAAAGGATTATTAGGAACACCTGTTCAATTTCTCATTAATGCAATTATCTAATCAACCAATCACATGGCAGTTGCTTCAATGCATTTAGGGGTGTGGTCCTGGTCAAGACAATCTCCTGAACTCCAAACTGAATGTCAGAATGGGAACAAAAGGTGATTTAAGCAATTTTGAGCGTGGCATGGTTGTTGGTGCCAGACAGGCCAGTCTGAGTATTTCACAATCTGCTCAGTTACTGAGATTTTCATGCACAACCATTTCTAGGGTTTACAAAGAATGGTGTGAAAAGGGAAAAACATCCAGTATGCGGCAGTCCTGTGGGCAAATATGCCTTGTTGATGCTAGAGGTCAGAGGAGAATGGGCCGACTGATTCAAGCTGATAGAAGAGCAACTTTGACTGAAATAACCACTCGTTACAACTGAGGTATGCAGCAAAGCATTTGTGAAGCCACAACACGCACAACCTTGAGGCGGATGGGCTACAACAACAGAAGACCCCACCGGGTACTACTCATCTCCACTACAAATAGGAAAAAGAGGCTACAATTTGCACGAGCTCACCAAAATTGGACAGTTGAAGACTGAAAAAATGTTGCCTGGTCTGATGAGTCTCGATTTCTGTTGAGACATTCAGATGATAGAGTCAGAATTTTGCGTAAACAGAATGAGAACATGGATCCATCATGCCTTGTTACCACTGTACAGGCTGGTGGTGGTGGTGTAATGGCGTGGGGGATGTTTTCTTGGCACACTTTAGGCCCCTTAGTGCCAATTGGGCATCGTTTAAATGCCAAGGCCTACCTGAGCATTGTTTCTGACCATGTCCATCCCTTTATGACCACCATGTACCCATCCTCTGATGGCTACTTCCAGCAGGATAATGCACCATGTCACAAAGCTCAAATCATTTCAAATTGGTTTCTTGAACATGACAATGAGTTCACTGTACTAAAATGGCCCCCACAGTCACCAAAACAGGCCCTGAAAGAGGCGTACGCCACTTCCGACGCATAAGTTGTGATTTATAAAAACAAACTTGACGGGAAAATGTGCGCACCTGCACGCAAACTCTGACCCATGCGTACGAACGTTTTGGAGACAGCAGTTTGGCGACACCTATGGTGAGCTGGAGTTAAGTGTCTTTTTGGTCACTTTTAGACAGAAAATCTAAAGAAAATTAAACATATACAGAAAGATAATACAAATATACTTTTACTCACCAAGCCTATCACTTGAAGCAAATATCCATCCCATCTTAAATGTCTGCGCCAGCGAGCGCGTTGGGCCGTTTAGTGAAACTGACGCAAATAACAGTTTAAATAAATAAAATAATGATTGAAACTATGTTTTACTTCTGATATAAACATTTAGATTAAATATGCCATTCAAATTAATGGAGTTAAACACTTTAACATGAAATCATTACTGAGAAGTTACAACATTTTTTATATTCAAATTCAATCAATAGAAATATTTGTTGTGGATGCGATGTTTTTGAACACTTTTCCTGTGGTGTGCTGTGTTTTAATGTTTTAACCACAGAGATAACTGCTTATCATGATAATACCAGATTGTCTGAGAAATAGTTTCGTGCAAATAATGCCCAAGGCCGATCTGCTTCAATTAAAAATACAATTCAGCCAGTGGGAAAGAGTGAGAAAAACTTTCTCTGAAATGTATTTTATACACTATTTGATGTATGTATTCAAAAACAAGGCAAGGATAGGCAACTACATGATTTTTATTAATGTAATGTGTCTTGTAGGCTACCGTTAAACGTGTCACGTGGATGAATAATCATATGCAAATGATATGCAGATGAGGATCTGCATAGTAAAACTAGCCGTTGTAAGCTCCATATATGGTTATTTCGGGGTGGAGACGCATGTGCGCACAATCTTCCGGTTCTGGCGTACAAACGGTTTTATAAGTCTCAATATTTTTTTGCGTACACCTTTTTTGGCTTTCGGGCGCACGTACACTTTTAGTAAGGTTCCTACGCACAGTTTTATAAATGAGACCGCCCAGAGCATCTTTGGCATGTGGTGGAACGGGAGCTTCGTGCCCTGGATGTGCATCCCACAAATCTCCATCAACTGCAAGATGCTGTCCTATCAATATGGGCCAACATTTCTAAAGAATGCTTTCAGCACCTTGTTGAATCGATGCCAGGTAGAATTAAGGCAGTTCTAAAGGTGAAAGAGGGGCAAACACAGTATTAGTATGGTGTTCCTAATAATCCTTTAGGTGAGTGTATTATACTCCTCAGAAACTTCACATGTTAAGTATATCTGCAAAATGTCAAAGGTGTAAAACGTCTGAAGGCGATTTACTACCATTCATTGCGAAAACACTTGAACGAGTTGCTTTCAACCAAGTAACATCCTTCTTGTCTCTGAGTCTGAACAACCAGCTGGATGTCAACCAATCCGGCCTCATGAAAGGGCCATTCAACCGAGACTGCTTTACTGTGGATCACAGAGGCCCTACGGATTGCAAAAGCTGCTTCCAGATCTTCAGTTCTCATTCTCCTGGATCTGTCTGCTGCCTTCGACTCTGTGAATCATCAGATCCTTATGTCCACCCTGGTTTGAATCCTATCTCACAGGTAGTGGCGAGGTATCCAGAGCACATCAACTGACCACAGGGGTTCCTCAGGGTTCAGTTCTTGGACCCCTCCTCTTCTCCATCTACACAACATCACTGGGACACATCATACAGGCACATGGTTTCTCTTACCATTGTTATGCTGATGACACACAGCCCCTCTTCTCATTTCAACCAGATGATACCACAGTAGCTCCACGGATCTCAAGCTGTCTGGCGGACATCTCGGCATGGATGAAGGAACATCACCTGCAGCTCAACCTGGCAAAGACTGAGCTTCTCTGCCTTCCTGCCAATCCGTCTCTACAGCACAACTTCACTATCCAGCTAGATTCAGCATCAATCACCCCATCAAGGTCGGTCAGAAACCTTGGAGTAATATTGAATGACCAGCTGACCTTCACAGACCACATTTCAAAGACAGCTCAATCATGCAGGTTTGCACTGCACAACATCAGGAAGATCAGGCCTTTCCTAACTGAGCATGAAACACAACTTCTCGTCCAGGCCTTGGTCATATAGGCTTAATTACTGTAATGTCTTCTGGCTGTACTTCCATCATGTGCAACTAAACCTCTACAAATGATTCAGAATGCTGCAGCTCATCTTGTCTTCAACAAGAAGGGCCCACGTCACTCCGCTGTTCATCTCTCTGCACTGGCTACCACTCGCTGCTCGCATCAAGTTCAAGGCATTGACGCTTGCTTACAGATCTATCTCAGACTCAGCTCCCTCCTACTTTCACTCACTCCTACGAGTCTACATCCCTACCAGAAGCCTGCGATCAGTCAACGAGCGACGTCTCGTGGTTCCATCACAGAGAGCCACAAAATTACTTTCCAGAACATTCTCATTCACGGTTCCATGCTGGTGGAATGCTCTCCCCACCCTCATTCGGAATGCAGAATCCCTGACAACATTCAAAAGACAACTGAAAACTCATCTTTTCCGTGAGCACTTAACCTCATAAAAAAAAACAAAAAACATTTCTTTCCTTTTCCTTTAATCCTCCCTTATCGGGCTTATGCTACTCTGAACAATGCCTGAACATCGTATTTTGAGCACTTCTTGCGTTGTTTTTGCCTCTTCGCGATGACTCGCTTAATTTAGTCCTAAATTGTAAGTCGCTTTGGACAAAAGCATCTGCTAAATGACTAAATGTAAATGATCTGGTGGAGTAGGAATGTGTTATGGAAAGAATGCAGGCTATTTTAATATCTACCAAACATAGACAAATCAGACAAATCACATTGCGCAGAGGGGGCCCTACTCTTGCTGTAGCGATCAGCAGCAGGTGTGTTTGTTTGTTTGCGTTTTGCTTGTCAGAAGTGCTGAATAAGTTTCCTGTTTTGATTCGTTGTTTGATGAAAATGGACTAGATACGATTTTTCATTCAAGCATTCGCCATGGAGATATACTACGCTGTCATCTTATTGACTTTATGTATTTATTATGTCCAAGGCGAATGCAGCCAGCAACGTGAGCCGGTAAGGACATACTCTCGGGAATGTTTGATGCGATGGGACAATCCGTGTATGGGAAATATATACTTGGACCCGCTTGTATCTGAAGACATTCTAGCTGAGGTTTCTAGGCGCAGGTCTCCTGGAAATGATTGCAAAAACTCTCGCAAGGAGAGGAAGCGAGGAAACTTCGGTTAAAATGACAAAAAATACGCTGTATTCCGCTCCCTTGAATAATACTAGCAAATGCTTAGTCGCTCAGAAACAAGATTGATGAGCTTCAAGCAAATTCGAACTATTTACAGGAATACCGGAACGCCTGTATTATGGCCTTCAGTGAGACGTGGCTGTCGTCTAAAGACACCGACACGGATTTAGCGATCAGCGGCTTTGGGGCGCCTGTCAGGTTGGATAGAGACGCAGAAGTCACGGGGAAATCTCAGGGTGGTGGTGTGTGTGTATACATAAACCAGCGGTGGTGTAGCAACATCACCGTTAGGGAAAAGATATGCACTCCTGACATCGAACTGCTTTCCATCTCTGTTCGTCCGTTCTATCTCCCAAGAGAATTTCCCCAGATATTTGTGACTGTAATATATATACACCCCAAAGCAAACACAGAAAATGCTGCAGATACTATTCGCAAAGTGACTCAAAGACTTCAATCTCTTTCCCCGGATGCCCCCTGTCTGCTTATGGGGGATTTTAATAACTGCAAACTGAGTAAAACCCTCAACTTTTATCAATATGTCACATACCCAACTAGGAAAAATAAGACTTTAGACAAGTGCTATATGGTTCAATTAAGGAGGCTTATAAGGCCTCCCCTCTGGCTCCCATAGGATCCTCAGATCACTGTACTATCAATCTCATCCCGGTGTACAGACCTATGCTTAAAAGGGGGGAAGTTAAAACTAGAGAGATTGAGACCTGGGAGGATGAGTCAGTTCTGAAATTACAAGGTTGTTTTGATTGCACTGATTGGTCTGTCTTCATTGACTCTGCTTCGGATATTGATGAGCTTGTTGACGCTGTATGTTGTTATATTTCTTTTTGTGTGGATTCTGTTATTCCCAAAAAGTATGTTAAAGTGTATGCAAATAATAAGCCATGGGTCACTAGCTCACTGAAACAAGTTTTAATGAAAAAAACATAGGGCTTTTCATGAGGGGGATGAGCGTGAAATCAGGGAGGCAACTAAGGAGATCAGAGCAGAAACCAAGAAGGCTAAATTGCAATATAAAAATAAGATAGAGGAAAGACTGGGCAGCAATAACTTGAAGGTAGCATGGGATGGTGTGAAAAGAATGATAGGGTTGCAAAAAACACATAATAAATCAGTCCAATTGCCAATGTATGAAAATGATAGCGAGTTATCTGAAGCGTTGAACACCTTTTTTTCACGTTTTGGTATTCATGACTTTTCAGACAAACTAAAGAAATTAACTGAGGAACAGGCTCAGGTAGAATCCATACCTTTCTCAATTACAAAGGAAGAGGTTAGGTCTGTACTTAAGAGAACTAATGTAAATAAGAGTCCTAGACCAGATGGAATTACTGGGAGATTGTTGAAGTGCTGTTCAGAGCAGATCTGTGGGGTGTTTGCTGATATTTTTGAGATGTCCTGGGAACAGGGAAGGGTCCCAATGGCTTGGAAGGAGTCTATCATAGTTCCAGTGGCAAAGGGCAACTCTGCAAACACATTAAATGACTTCAGACCAGTGGCATTAACCTCACTGGTCATGAAGTCATTTGAAAGGATTGTAAAGCGGCTTCTGCTGTCCAGGGTGGGTGGGGCCCTGGACCCTAGGCAATTTGCATACAGGGCTAGCAGGGGGGTAGAGGATGCCCAGATTACACTTTTAGATCTCCTGTACTGTATAGACATTTAGAGGGTCCTGGTACACACACCTGGCTCTTGTTTTTGGATTTTTCTTCTGCTTTTAATACTATCCAGCCACATGTTTTAGTCAGTAAACTATTATCAGAATTTAATATTGAGAGTAATCTTGTGAGCTGGATTATGGATTTTTTTAACAAACAGAGCACAGCGAGTTAAGGTGAATGGTTGTCTCTCTGAAAGGCGTGTCTCTTCCACTGGCTCCCCGCAGGGTTGTGTACTTTCACCTCTACTATACATCCTCTACACTAACGATTGTAGGAGTCACGTATAGTGTATGTATAGTAATAGACACATCCTGAAATATGCTGATGATACAGCTATTGTCAGTTTACTGCCGAAACATGAATCTCAGCATGGGCCAGTGGTTGACTAGTTTGTCAGTTGGTGCGACAGGTCTTTTCTCCAGCTTAACACCTCTAAAACCAAGGATATGCTCATAGATTTTAGGAGAAAACAACCTGGTTCTCCTCCACCCACCGCTATAAAAGGAATCAGCAATAGAGGTGGTAGAGCAGTATAAATATCTGGGTACTGTGATAGACAGTAAACTCAAATTTGACATAAACACAGAGATGATCTGTAAAAAGGGACAACAACGATTGTACTTCCTAAGGAAGCTTAACTCTTTTAATGTTGATAAGGTTATCCTGTCTTTATTTTATAAATCTTTTATTGAATCTGTCCTTACTTTTGCTTTTATTGCCTGGTATGGGGGCATCAGCCTGAGGGAGAAAAATAACCTCAGCCATATTGTGAAGGTGGCTGGTAAGTTAATAGGCTGTCCATAGGTTTCCTTGACAAATATTTATGAGTGGCAGGTTATGAGGAAAGCAGATGCTATATTGGACTGTGTAAATCACCCCCTTCATTGTTCTTTTGAGGTCCTCCCCTCAGGCCGGAGACTCAGAGTTCCTTGTTTTAAGTCCAATAGGACAAAGAACTCTTTTATACCAAGAGCAATTTGTTTGCTAAATTTGCAAAAAAAATTGACCTAGATGAGTAGTAGTGTAAAAGTGTTTTTAATTAGTAGTTTGTGTTGTGTATTCATATGTGTATGTGGTGTTTTTTTGTTGTGCAATCTGTATGTTTACCTGGCTGCAAGACAAGTTTCCCTTAGGGGACAATAAATTGAAACTGAACTGAAATCAAATTTAATATTCTGCATTGAACATATTATACTCCTCAGAAACTTCACATGTTAAGTACTGATATATCTGCAAAATGTCAAAGATGTAAAACGTCTGAAGGCGATTTACTCCATATGCTTTGGAATTGTCCTGTTTTGAATGTCTTTTGGGACTATATAATTGATATATCACCAAAGATTATAGGTATTCCAGTTAGTAATGATCCTAAAATTTGGATATTAGGGGATACTGATTTATTAGGCTCCTCTCATCATAAAAAGTATTTCACACTGTTGGCAGGAACTGCGGGAAAAAAAATATATATTAGTGAACTGGAAAGCGACTCATTCTCCATCAAGAAAACAGTGGATCAATGAACTCATTTCATATTGCACCCCTGAGAAAATCCTTTTCAATATTAGGAAAGACTTTTGGAAAAAAATTGGGATCTTTTCTAGAACATTTACCTTCTCTTATTGCAAATTAATTGCAATGACATTCCTTATTTTAGATTTTATATTAAGGATTAGTACAGCTACAGTATAAGTGAGGTCTGAATTGCGTGTTGTTATTTTTCTTTTTCTTTTTTTTTGTAATGTTATGGATATATGTTTTGTTTCATGTATCATAACTGAAAAAAAAAAACGATAAAAAAAACTATGCCTTCAATAGTTTGTTTGAATGGATTTGTTCTAGTTTTTTAGCAGACGTTTGTTATGCCAACTTGATGCAATGCTTGTTACAAAATGTCTATGTTTTTTGAGTGTGACTTGTCCTGTCATATGCCCTGTTTAAATCTTTTGTCTGTTGTTAAGCCTCAGATGAAGGTGAAGATATTTTCCCTTTGTCACAGTAATTTGAGGGTTTTAAACTTGACAAGGAATGTTACTGAACATTGTTAATTTTTGTTTCCAGTGGCTACTAAAATCAGGTGTCGCTCAACTACTGGTATGTGGACAAATTTTGACAATCACCTGAATTCTTTTTTGCATATTATCTTCAGAATATTTCAGCAATGCCTGATGTATAGTGTGAGAGGTTCAACCAGGCGCTCAGGTAGAGTCAGAGGAGTTTAAGATAGGTGCTCTTGGGGTAGGGAAAAAAATCCAAAAGAAACCAAAGCAGGTCCCAGGCACTCAATCAAAATAATCAGGAGAAGGATCAGGTTAAAAAGCCTTTAATGAATGTGGCTTAAGTCATTTTAAAAATATATATATGCACCAACATGTTTCGACCTGATGTATAGGCTGCATTGTTGCTGTAGGTGACATCAACCTGACAGAATGTTCCAGCTCATAGTTTCATTTGGGGGTGTTTACTTTGCTGTTTATGTGTTGCTATCGCTTTCCCCCCTCTCTTTGCTGTTTTCCCCAATAGTTTCGGTCATGCATTTATTTAAGAAGTTGTAACACTTTATTTTGATGGTCCACATTAGACTATAAGTAATTTTGCAACTACATGCCAGCTAACTCTCATTAGAGTAGTCAGGGCTTGACATTTACACTGCCAGCCCGCCAAATGCGGGTGGATTTCAGCAGTGGCGTTTAACGCAGTCACTGAATTTTGTATATGATATATATTTTTTCAATTGTAATCTTTTAAAAAGGCATCTGAAATAATAAACTAAGAGCAATGTTGTCAAAAATATTGATTTTGATACATATCGATATTGAAATATCTGCTTCCAATACTAATTTTTCGCAGAATAGATACACGATACCAGCTGTACTTTCTCGCTCTCTCATATCTCTGAGAGTGAGTTGCCACACAAACCCGCCTCCCCTCACTCACTTGTTTTGTTTGCTCCGGAGGAATATTTTTGGTTTTACAGGGTTTGAATTTCAGCATGGGATTGTGCATATTGCACATCATTTTACACATTCCCAAATGTGTAAAGTGCGTGCACGTAAAGCCGCCTCTCAGTTCTAAATTGAGTTCTTTTTCGCTGCAAATAATGTAATTTCGTAAAATAACTAGATTAATAATAAATAGTTTAGAAAGAAAATGCATGTGTATAATGCATCTGTGCGTGACGTCTTAAAGTGACAGCAGCCTAATATACCTGCTGCCAAATTATGAGATAATATTAAAATATATCTATATGGCAGTTTTTCCATGGTATCAATGTCAAAATTGTGGCCAGTGAGTAGCTAGTAACTTTGGAAAACGACTAGCCACAGTGGCTGGTGAGCAAAAACTTAATTTCAAGCAGATAGGCTTAATATTTGCTAACACTTTATTTTGATGCTCCTCCAACAGACATTCTACTGACAACTTTGCAACTACATGTAAACTTATTCTACTGACCTAAACCCTAACCTACAAGTCTACTACAGTCTACTTATACTCTGATGAGAGTTAGTTGACATGTAGTTGCAAAGTAACTTATACTTAGTAGAATGTCTAAAGTGGACAATCGAAATAAAGTGTACCCAAAAAGTCTGGTCACTTTTTACCTCATGATCATAGAATGAAAATTAGTAATTGCCTTATAACTCTGCTTGTTGATTAAAACATTGTAACAGTAATGATGCTAACACGGAAGTAATTTAAGTGGCCCATTAAGAGTCTTGCGGATGCATTTTGGACCAACTGGAGATGGGCCAAGGAAGTTCATTCCACAGTTCAGTGAGTTGCAGTAGTCTAAGCTTGATGATATAAAAACATGAATTACTCTTTCAAAGTCTTAAAAGAGAGAAAAGGCTCTATTTTAGAAAGAAAGAATGAATGATTCCATTAAATAATTGTGATGGACAATATTTAAAAAGAATGGGCACGCATAATCGATTGCTATGAAATGTATTCATTATTCGTTGGCTGTCAATTTGTAAATTTGATTCAGGAACTGCATTCATAAGAGATCTTCCCCAAAACTATCTTATACCAAAACCTAGGCAAGACAAAGAACAATGGCATACTTGTTCAGAACTGCTTTGCCTACATTCCTGAACACATAGGCCACTTGAAATACAAGAGTGCAATACAAACAACAAGTGATCAAGAATTTGGAGTGTTACTTCTACAGTATATAACAAAATAGATTAAGTTTTATATGAATTATAATATGTGTTGTCAATCAATTAGATAATTTCATGGCAATCCATTTTGCAATTAAGTGTGTCTACTCTTTTCAAATATTGTCCATCACAATTGATTATTTAATGGGGTTATTCATATAAAAGTCATATTTTAAGATTGTCGCTGTTGTAACAGAAGAAATCAAATGAATTTGACGCCCTTATATTCACTTTTGAACTTTCCTTTTGATTCCGAATACCATTCGCCCACAATGATTTCAGTAATGCCGCATTTGGAAAGATACAAACTATTGCCAGTTAGCCAACCTTGTATCAACTTATATTCTTGAACAAAAGAGAAACACAGATAAATGTGGGTGGATGTGTTAAAATGGGCGATCAACGGAGATAATTCATCATCACCATAAAACAGGTTTTAATAGAAATCTACTGGAATAACACAATTTTACAAGGAAGTTTTAATGTTAAGCATTACAAGGAAATAGTTCACGCCTAAAAAAAGTGTTGGAATTAATCATAAGTGAAATTTAATATAGCAGATATGTCTGTTTTTACAGTAAATGCATCATTGAAATCTCTGACACAAAGTTCTATACTTTACTAAATGCATTAACGTCATGCTTGATTAACAGTGTTTGCTTACTCAACACACTTTGTAGCATGATAATGAAACAGTTTTTAATAAGATGCAGATTTTGTTATCCAAAACACAATACGATAGTCCTGTTTAATTTCAGTAAAAAAAGCTGCCTGCTGAGATTACTATAGAAGGTTCTTTCCGCCACGGAATAAAAAAGGTAATTGTAACTTTTTGGGCCCTATTTTAACGATCTGAAAGGCAAGCATCTAACGCGAAACGCAACTAACTTTGTGGGCGGATCCCCACGCAAATCTAAAATGGGTCGGTCTGAAGTAGCTTCATTACTCATAGGTGTGGTTTGGGCGTAATGTGAAATAAACCAATCAGAGCGGCATCTCACATTCCCTTTAAGAGCAGGCGTGCTTGTTCCATGGCGGATTGCTATTATAACGGCGGATTTGCCAGGCGCGCGCCAGGAGCGGTTCACAGCTGAGGAGACGTAAAAGACATTGTATGGGGATGGGAGGAACCCACCCAAATTAGCTTCAGTTAAACAGGCGTATAATAATTTTGGTAAATGTGTAAGCTAGATTTATGCCTATTTTTTCCACATCTTCATAGACACCACAATGATTTCCCTCATGTGGAATATTTTTCCTTGTAATTAAGTATGGTTTGCAAAAATGCCAACTGCTGCGTCTGTGTGTAGATGAGAGAAGCAAAGTGTATGTGCGTTGTGCACACGCTACATTATGGTATATCTGAACGCGCCACTGAAAAAGCGCCACTGACTTTCACTAGGCTTTTCCTGGTCTGTGGCGGAATTGTTTTCTGGAACTGCAAAATAGCACCAGGGAACGTTTGCGCCGGGGAGCGCAAGTTCATTCCCTAATTTACCGACGTGCGTCTGTGGAGGGAAAAGTCCGCTGTGCGTCGGGTGCAAAATAGGAATGATACATGCGTCGGTGTACAAAGTCAATTGCGCTTGGTGCAAGATAGGGCCCTTAAACATATTCTGACGTTTTCCCTCTCGCAATTGCAATTTTATACCTCACAATTCTAGTCATGTATTATGAGATATAAACTTGCGTTTGCGAGAAATTTGCAAGGTTTTTTCTCACAGTTGCGTGTTTATATATCACAATTCTGACTTTATTTCTCGCAGTTGTGAATTTATAACTCACAATTCTGAGAATTGTTGTCTGAATTGCAAGATATAAACTCGCAAATGCAAGAAATAAAGTCAGAATTGTGAGATAAAGTCGCAATTAACTTCTTTTTTTGTGGCGGAAACAAAACTGTATTTTAGTCCTATTTAGCTATTTGTGCTGCTATATTCCATTCTTTTAATGTTTTTTCACTGTGCATTATAAGATGACTCATACAATTATTTAATATATTTTTAAACTAAAAATGTTAAAAAACATTTTTTTTGTGAGTACATCGTCAGATTTTCACTGTAGGTTATAGGATATTCATAATTCTCCTTCCAAAAACCCACATTTTTACAGTATTTTAGAGTATAGTATATATTCTATATATACATTATTATACAGTATATATATATCACTCTATATGGTAAGGTTAAGCAATTCCCTTTTTTACTGTTGAATTATTATTTTTTTAACATTCTTTTTACATTCTTTAAAAAATCACAAACATTTGTACTATTTGTTTTTTTTTATTATATAGACTGGCATCACCTCAGTTTGGCCTGTATTTCCAAATCAATACATAGATTTATCACAGAATTATGCCACAGAGAACAACACTTTCTTTGTTCTGGTTTGACAGCAGTTGATAGAAATGGGTGGGTTCATTAACATACTTCAGTTCCTCTAAACAACAGAAATGATGACAAGAAGAATTAAACAAATACCTTATTAAATAACTTCTGAAGTATTGTGTATGATTAATTAAAAAAAATGATGATTTGATTTTTATTTATTTTTTAATAAAGAAAGTACAGATGGGTCTAAAATCACATTGCCTCACCTGTTGCATAAGCAGAAACAGTTTTGGGGTTCATATTTTTGAATATTTTACACACTATGTATGTAACATTTGTAAATTTATTTGACACAGAGCAATTTTTCACCCCTAGTGCATAATAACGCCTTTTTGAACGTAGAAGATATTTTTTGGAACATTGTGACATTCGTGTTCAAAAGACTTGGATTCCTCTGCACTGAATCACAGCACTGAATATGATTATTGTTTGTTTAATAAACTGGAAAGGGTACATTGCATGTTCTGCATAGTACATTATATCTGATTGATGAAGAGATGTCACACAGTTGCCATGTTTTGAGAAGGACACATACCGTTGAAGCGGTTAATCTGTCTGGTTTCTGTTCAGTCGGCTTCGGTTTCTCTGCAATGATGTCAGGAGATTGTTGTTGTTTTCAAAACAAGTAATTTCTGCATTCTTTTTTTTTTGCCCGTTTTATATCCTTGTCTAATGGCTTATGTGTCATCAGTTTGGAAAGCATGTGGTCTGTCTGGTGTGAAGTTACGAGAAATGTAACTGCGAAAGGCGTTATGTGCTTAGGGTGTTCCTGAAGGCTTAAAATTCAATACATATCTTACACAAATATGTAGACAAAAGCATGTAGAACCTCTCAAAAAGCATCCTTGCCAACTTCTGCATCTTCAGCACTTTCATGCAAGGTATTTATTACATGGCGTGCGAGAATGAAGTACTGTTTTATGGCCCTGTGTATGTCAATTTCTTCAGTTACACCTTATTTACATTAAGTCCTCGGGCATTTAAAGTTATGCACTCACACTCAAACTAAATAACTAAGAGCCTGTACTGTTATATGTAGGTCAGTGGAAACAGTGCTGTGATGAGCTCATGAAGATTGAGGAACCGTCTGCAAAGAAAACGGTGGCAGTGACAAAACAAGGCTCCCTGTATCATGAAATGGGTAAGAGCATTGTGGGAAGTCAATAAGTCTTTTTATTGTCTCTTATTCTAAGACATTGTCCGTCCAATACATTTTGAAAATAAGCCTTCTTATATAATACTTGAATACACTGTTTTATATGAACAAACAAAAACTTCAGAGCTCAGTGTAACTGTAAACTGTGGTAAAAAATAAATAAAAATACAAGTATGTGTGATTGGTGAAAACCAAACAAACTTATACATATTATGTTTCTTTTCACAGTGTGTTAAATATATTAAAGGGTTAGTTCACCCAAAAATGATCATTCTGTCATTAATTACTCACCCTGATGTCGTTCCAAACCCGTTAGACCTTTTTTTTTTGCAACAAAAAGTATTCTCTTCACTTTATAACATTAAGGTTGAACCGCTGTAGTCACATGGACTATTTTAACGAACAGGGCCCGGTTTCCCAAAGCGTTCTCATCTCTAAGTAGTTCTTAACCTATTCCTTAACCTCTCTCTTAACCTTATGGCACGATTCCCGAAACGTTCGTTCGCTAAGTATATCTTCTGTAAGTCACACTTTCGTAAGCTTTACCTTATCACTGTTGCAGGTCTATATGAATATAATTCTGAAGTTTTAATACACCCAGACAGTATTAAATTAGGCTAATTCAAGTGTTTTCATGCAAAGAATAAAATTGTCATTACACTGATTGTTGTTAGATTTTTAATTATATTATTATACAATATTATTAATTTAATTAAAACGCTCTTTTAAAGGCCAGTGAAAGCATAGGCTACTGTCAGTTAAGTCCTATTAATATTGTTTCTCATGGGCTCGTCCGGTATTTTAAACATTTACAGGGGTAAGTCGGTGATTTTAGTGCCGTCCGAATCCATAATATCAGTGTTTTTCTCACCCAACCCGCGTAAAAATCCCTGGCCAAATTAGTACCTTCTGTTTTTTGACAAACAGGTCTTGTGCTAATTTAATTGCCGTCTGAATCCACATCTCTGAGTTTACAAGAGATTCAAAATTCACGGTTTAAATCCTTTTTGATCACTGCCGAGCACCGTACGCAAGATGTAAACTTTTATTACTGAAATGCTGTAAAGTATTTACAAGAACAATATTTCATCGCAGCTCCACCTCAGCGAACAAAAATAGGAAAGAGAAGAAGGCATGTCAATTTTTGAAAAGGTTATTGTGGCAGAAATATATGTTACAATTTTAAAATATGTAGGCTAGGCTATTATAGGCTATTATAGTTTGGATTATTTTTTATAATATCCAATAATCATAATAAATTGCAATTTCAACTATTTCTGAAGTGCTTCATTTATAAAGATCACCGCTTTCTCACATAAACAGCCCCTGCACGAGAGAATAATTGATTCTCGAGCCATCAATATCAAACAATTCAGCACCATCGCCGCGGTAACGTCGCACGTAAGAAGGTATATCTTAAGCAGCTTCCTAAGGTATGGTTCGGGGACATAAACAACTTTGGTAAGATATATCTTTAGAGCTAAAATTAGCGCGCTAAGAGTGAGCGTTATCGGTAACCGGGCCCAGAAAACTCTCGGATTTCATCAAAAATATCTTCATTTGTGTTCCGAAGATGAACGGCGGTCTTACGGGTTTGGAACGACTTGAGGGTGAGTAATTAATGCCAATTTTTATTTTTGGGTGAACTATCCCTTTAAGTTACTCTTTTAGCTTTACACAAATGGTGTTGTATGTGTTTTTCTGAGGCGAAATGTAAGAAAGTTAAATGTTCAAATAGTGTTTTGTTTTAAGGGTCGATCAATTGATCTAATAATATGATTTATTAATAGTTATTTAAAAAAAAAAAAACTATGTGCCCTCATAATCTTTTATCAAAATAACTTCCCTTCCCTCTTGCAGCGACATCTCTTTACTTCTCTGATGATGCGATAACTGGCGCAAGGGCAGCGAAAAACCTGTCACTCACATGAGATCGACCAATAGCAAACCATAACCATCCAATCAATTTCCAATGGACAATATCAAGCCCCGCCCTATTTTTTTTTTTAACAATTTCAGTTTCACAATAGGAAATAATAGACTATCGCATCTTCTGTTTCATGTGGACTTCAAATGAATAATAAATAAAAAATCTTATATATTCCATTCAGAATACATGCTGTATATTTGGGTTTGCTGACATTGGGTCTGTTTCAGGAAGACAGCGTTTGAAAGAGAGTGCTGTATGTTAAGATTAAGCCATTTTTAGCAGCATCGTTTCAAAAATATGCAAGCATACAGTGTATTTGCAAAAAAATCATTGTAATATAATTTTACATAGTTTGCTGACTAGATCCAATCAACTAGATACAAAAAAAAGTTTAAGTAAAAATGTATTTAAAAACCTCAACCAAACAGTAACCAAATATAATTTAAAGGTAAAATCACATTTTCAATTTTGCATTAATATTGTCAATATGTACAATCAAACGGATCATATTTTACATATCTCATAACATTTATGAGACTGCTGGCTAATAGCACATGTATTATTATTAAAATAAATGATTTCCATTGCAAACTAATTTAATGCACCAGAATTGTCCACTGCAAAAATATATACAGTTTGATATTGTTTGACTAACTGTATAATTTTAACCTAAAGCCTTATGCTTTTTTTTTGTCACTATTTAATTCCCTTTCTGCCATTAATGTAATTTAATCATTTTGAAGAGCTATTATTCACTCTAAAATGTAAATCCAAACTGCTACACATTACATTCCAGGATGTGTGTTTTTTGTTTTCATTTTACACATATGGAGACAAACTAGGTCATGTTATCAAGATGCGACTGCACATTTTGATTGAATCTTCTGTTATGCATTACACACGTCCTCAAAATACATATACTACCTTTCTTTTAAAATTTAGCAGACATATTATGATGTTAATTTAAGCATAGTGCATATTTGCCGCAATCACCCCACCTTGTAGGGTGGAGATCCTTTTCAGAAGTTGACTGACAGGTGAACAGTTCACGAAGCCAGACGTGCTGTCAGGCTATTCATTTCTTATTGCTTGTGTGGCTTATGTAGCCACTGACGCAAGATGTTGTTTTATATGACATATTATGTGCAGCATCTTTAGACTGTAGTTCTGTGAAGATCATACCAGAACAAAAAGACAAGAGAGACAAAAATTAAAAAAATGCATGTGGAGCATGATGTGTTGACTGATTAAAAAAGCCTAAATCCACAACAACTATAGAAAAAAGTCAATATTGTGTTCACTAACTGCCTATGTTAGTGCCCATATGACATCCATTTGACTTTCTTACACAGCAAAATCCCCAGTGTTAAATTAACACTCCTCAGTGTTTATATGTGTCCACACTACAGGGTGTTAAAAATTAACACTGAAGCAGTGTTGAAGTTAATGAGATAATTAAGTGATTAATTAAGTGATTGGCCATTAGTGGTGACACCTGATGTTAATAAGCAGAATCACTGACGGAAAGAGAAAAAACAATAACAGAAAAAAGAGAAACACAAGAACTACTGACTTCGAGCCATTACACATTGTTGCACTTATTATTACCAGTTTGACTTTATTTCTGTCATACATCGACAAAAGTTCTTGAGAGTCAACAGAAGTTTAGACGGTAATGTTTTATGGGATTTTTCTTTTCAAGTTACCATTTTGGTGGTCAGTGTTTGCTTTAGTTGGGCTCTTGACACTTTTCATTTTTTAATATTAGTTTTTCTCTGTTTGCTACAACTCTGTGTTTATATAGCGCATTTGTTACTGCAAGAGAAAACATGACCTGCTTATAATATGTTTTGATGATAAAAACATTATCATGTAGTGACCTGATTCACTGATGTGAGAGTCTAAGGGCCCTATCTTGCACCCAGCGCAATTGACTTTGTACACCGACGCACGTATCATTCCTATTTTGCACCCGCGCAAAGCGCGCTTTTCCCTCCACAGAAGCACGTCGTTAAACTAGGGAATGAACTTGCGCTCCCTGGGCGGTTCAGCGCAAAAAAGGAGGCGTGTCCCGGCGCAAACGTTCCTTCATGCTATTTTGCAGGTTTAGAAAACAATTGCGCCACAAACCAGGAAAAAATAGTTTAAAGTCAGTGGCGCGTTGCGCATGTTATTCATATGCTATTTTAAGGGCGCATGCTTGGCCATAATCAATGTAGCGTGTGCACAACGCGCACTTTGATTCTCTCATCTACACAGAGGCAGCAGTTTTCATTTTTGCAAATCATACATTATTACGATAGATAGATAGATAGATAGATAGATAGATAGATAGATAGATAGATAGACTGATAGATAGATAATTTATTATAAAAACATACATCTAGCTTACACATTTACCCAAATTATCATACGCCTTTTTAACCGAAGTTAATTTGGGTGGGTTTCTCCATCCCCAACGTCCCTGACGAGTCCGTTGCTCTCCTTGGCTGTGAACCGCTCCTGGCGCGCGCCTGGCAAATCCGCCGTTAGAATACGAATACGCTTTAGAACAATCCGCCTGCTCTTAAAGGGAATGTGAGATGACGCTCTGATTGGTTTATTTCACGTTACGCCCAAACCACACCTATGAATAATGAAGCTACTTCAGACCAACCCATTTTAGACTTGCGCCTGGCGCAAATGTCATTTATCCCGCCGGGAAAATAGCAACAGCGCCAAGACCCGCCCACAAAGTTACTTGCGCTTTGCGCTTTGACACTTGCGTTTCAGATCGTTAAAATAGGGCCCTAAATCTTTGACTATATGCTTGATGTCTTGTTTTATTATTGGTGATTGTAGTTCTGAGATTCTACAGTTTGAGATCCAACAGCAATATGAAAAATTTTGAAAATACTTTGTGCAAAGAAGTTTCTGTGTTTAAACGCACAGACATCAAGAATCAGCATATGAATCTCAACAATGGTGACAATAAACAAACTAGTGACAAACAGATCAACTCTGAACATCACAAAACAAGCTACTAAAGTCAGAACAAAACAATAGCAAAATAAAAGCAAACAATGAAAATTACAGGACAATTCAGCTGCATAATTTATTCATGCTGCAATGCATGATGTCAGCCATTGATGCGTTCTGATTGGTGGCTCCCATCATGCATTGCAACATTAAGCATTTGTTTGATTGTCACCATTGTTGAGATTCATATGTAGATTCTTGATGTCAGTGTGTGATTTTAAATCCTTCTGATCTTTAAAACATTGCTAGAAGTAACTACTGTAGTGAAAAATTAATAAAACAATTAGATAACCAGTTTATAATGCTGAGTGACATCATTGAATCAGGTCACTAGTAATTTCATCATTGAAACATAACCAGGGCTGAATTTCCAAAAGCATCTTAAGCCTAACTTGATTGCAGACCAACTGCAACAAATGGTCTATACGATCAAATTAGGCTTGCGATGTTTTCAGGAAACACAGCCAAAGTCATAGTTTCTCTTGCCACAACACATATGCTCTATAAGCACAGAGTTGGAGCAGCCAGAGAAATACTAATGTTAAAAAGTAAAGGGTCAAGAGCCCAACTAAAGCAACCACTGACCACCATAATGGTGACATGAAATGAAACATTCCATAAAACATTACCATCTAAACTTCTGTTAAATCTAAATAAGACCGTGTGTAGATGTATGACAGAAATAAAGTCAAACTGGTAAAATAATAAGTGCAATAATGGCTCGAAGTCAGTAGTTCTTGTGTTTCTCTTTTTTCTGTTCTTGTTTCTCTTTCCGTCAGTGATTCTGCTTATTTACATCAGGTGTCACCACTAATGGCCAATCATCACTTAATTAATCACTTTATTATCTCATTAACTTCAACACTGCTTCAGTGTTAATTTTTAACACCCTGTAGTGTGGACACATATAAACTCTGAGGAGTGTTTATTTAACACTGGGGATTTTGCTGTGTACTTATGCAAAACAAAAAACAAGATATTTTAAAGAACGTTTGAATCAAAATCTTCTCGAACAAGAAAAAATGTTGGGGGCGAAATTTGATTTTGTCCATTTGGAATTGATTGGATTGTTGGATGGTTGTGGTTTGCTGTAATCTGAGCTGTAAACATGTCATCAGAGAAGAGAAGAGATTTCACTGCAAGAGGGGAGGGGGAATTGAGGTAGGGGGCATGTGAGTTAAAAAAAATATGCCTGGATAAATAATTTATAATAAACACTGCAATATTCCATAAAACAAGAATTTGCCGTTTTGATTTCATGGTGACTTTAAATGATAAAATGTAATAATTTGGGCTGTCATAGTAAACATAGTAATACTTATATTTTTAATGCCATTACTTTTTTAAAAAGTAATTTATTTGAGTTCGTTGTGATTATTATTTTTAATCATTTTTAATATTTAGTCATGTTTATTCATATATTTTAAATGTTTTAATGTAAAAAAAATAAATATATATATATATATATATATATATGTATATATATATATTAAATAAATATTTGACAAAAATAATATATTTGTACATATTATTTTTACATTCATATTTTTATGATCAATTTTCATAATATCACTCAAGCTATTACTAAAAATCACTAAAACTGATTTAAAAAAGACCTTCCGCAAAGTCTCTTACTACATGGTTTCTTAAGTGTTGTTTGTCTACTTTTTTTTAAATACAGTTATGCCGTCATCCACCCAGACCAGAAACCATCTGCTACCTCTGAACAGACCGGTTTCTTCTGAGATCCAAAGCCTGCTGTCTACCTATTATAACGACAGGTGATACCGATTCAGACAACTGTACACAAGCACATAAACACACGGACACAGATACATTGCAAGTATAATGCTCACTCTGAAGACCTTTGTGTTGTAGAACAACACGCGCTAAGGCACGTACCAAATTCCCTTTAAATCAGACGAAACATGCATTGTGACGGTACACAGTGTACCTGTGACACCTGAACGAGTTCTTGGCATTCATGTTAATTTTAATACCCGGGAGTGGCTTCCCTAGCTGTCAAACAATTATTTGTGTTGTTGCATTCTGTCCTGCGCACCTTTCTTTCCTTCACATCAGTGCACTTCCGTTCCTCCCTAAAAGCCTGAACTTTTCAAACATCCAAATCAGCCAAATAAGCGAGTGTTGTAAAATGCAGTCTACTGTCGCTAAACCTGAGGAAGTGTTTGATATTAAACCGTGTTATTAAAAGCACATTAAGCCGCAAAAGGGACACTGGTCACCAGGTGGCTTTCTGTGTGCGTACCGAGACGGAGCCGGACGCTGATGTGCAAAGTATTAGGATACATGCCTAAACGGTCTAATAGCCAACACACAAAAAGTCAAAGTGCCGTTTGGGGTTTTGTCTAAAGTGAACATACACAGTTTAATTTATTTATACGTTTATTTAAATAGGGACAGTAAAAAAAATCCATGATTCCAGTCGAAAACTGGAAAATGTGTATTGCACATCGAGAGTGTAGCATAAGCTAATTTGCGTCTCGGGTCCCTAGAAAGTATTTTCTAAAAAAATACAAATAAATACAAAACTGCTTATCATAGAAAAAAGCTAAAACAGCATGTCATTTATACACATACAAATAGTACCCATTTTAAGGATGCTTCCAACCCTGGAATGAATAACTAATTAAAGCAAACATTTATTATTAAATTTAAATATATGTGCAGTTCTGGTTTATTTTAAACCACCGCTTTACATTAAATGTAAAATACTTAATTTCACGTACTAATTTGGCAACATGTTCCAGGGTTAGCCCTTTGCCCTTGTGTAGTTCTACAGAAATCAGTCCTACAATTCCCACCTGCTGTACTCTTAGTGATTCTATTGGTATCATCCTGTCTCTTTAGAAATTAAAAAGTTAAAAAAGTTAAGAAAGAAAACGTGTGTGTAACAGTATATTGCATCCGTGCATTCGGTCGTAAAGTGAAAACAGCCTAACTGATAATCAAACACCAAAAGACAAAGGAAAATCATTTTGACTAAATAAATTAAGTAGCTTTAATAAGGTTGAATCAGTATTTAACTATACAGTAAGAAAATGTAATGTCATTTTACATTTGATTTATTCAATTTGTGTTGTAGGCTATTATTTATCTGTATACTGTTAGTACATCTTCCTGAAAACATAATACACTCTTTATTTAATGTATTTTTGTTCTGTTAAATCTGTCTGTTTTGTTTGTAATTAGTTTATTTGTTCTTACTGTATTGCTGACTGTTTACTTGTCTTCTGTTTTGAGGACTTTTTAGTTTTTGATGAAGTATCGATAACTGTGAAATTTCACTCCTATTTTCAAATGTCTCATACCGTAAAAATAAGACTGATCATACCGCCCACCAATAATCATGTAAAATAATCGCGATTATGATATTGATCAAAATAATGATTAATGCTCGATTATGTAGGCCTATAACACGTTTAGACAAGAATCACATGATTGAACTATACAGCTATAAAAGTGTGGGTGTGTCACAGTCACACATGTCAAACTCTGGCACACAACTCTGGTTCACTCTCATTGATATAGACAGAGTGATGAGTGATGATTTGTGGGTTTAAATATCCTCATACTTGATGGGACAGCTGACAACAAACAAGCCTGTCTCAGTCTACAGTACATGACATATTAACAAGTGAGCTTTGTTGGGATGTGTATTTTACTAAAGCACATATACACTGTGAATTGTATATATTTATATATATATATATATAATTGTATATATATATATATATATATATATATATATATATATATATATATATATATATATATATATATATAACACCTTATAAAATGGTGTACATTTTATTCATTTTTTTCTGTATGGTGACTTTTATGTCACAGCTCGCAATGGTAACTAGCGAAGGGTTGGGATTGTGTGTGATCCTAAAGCTGAGAACCGCAGACATTAAATTATTCAATCACATTCATAAAAATAATAATAAAAATTATTATTATTATTTTATTCGTTTTTGTTACTGGAGAATTCAAGCATAAAAGGACTAGGCAAAAAGACTTGGTATATCATAAATATTTTTGGAAACATTTTAATTGTAATGCCCCTTTTGTATAGTATGAGTGTGGTGAGGTGTTTATTGTAGGCTTTTTTAAATTACATGATTTTACTGCAGTGTTATTTTTAATTTTTTTTTTTTACAGTTTTAAATTAGCTTTTATTTTTATATTTTCATGTTAATTATTGTTTAATGTTTAGTAATTTCGTTATGTGCTCTTGTCATTTAGTTAAAACAAATATTGATTTAATTTGTTTTTATACAAGTTTTAGTTTTAGTTGGTTTTATTTTTTTATTAGGGCTGTCAAGTGATTACATTTTTTAATCTAGTTAATTACATTACAATTTAATTAATCGGCACATCATGTAAATAACTATTAAAAAAAAATCACTTGATAGCCCTAATAAAAAATGAAACCAACTAAAAATAAAATTAATTCCACATAAATTTTGGCTGAGAATTTACCCCCAAAAGATCATTTTAAGTCATTATTGTAATAAAATATACATTACAAAAAGTTGCTTTAGAAAGAAATATTTTTATTTGATTCAACATCAAGGTTGTTTTTCAGAACCTGCATCTGAATTGGTATTTATATATATTTACAGACTGTTTATTAAGTTTGTTTCCACCACTGAATCAAAAAGGCAATTCTGACTTTATAACTCTCAATTGCGAGTTTATTTCACGCAATTCTTACTTTATAACACGCAATTGCTAGTTATAGTCAGAATCGTGAGATGTAAACTTGGAATTGCAAAAAGTCAGTATTTTTTCCTCAGAATTGGACATTATAACTCGCAATTTACGATTTTATATCTCTTTCTCACAATTCTGAGAAAATCGTGAGATGAAAACTCGCAATTGCGAGAAAAAAAACACGAGATTATATGCAATTCTAACTTTATTTCTCACAATTGCGAGTTTACATCACACAATTCTGAGCTAAAAATTATCTTTTAAATCGTTTTATTCCGTGGTGGAAAGAAGCTTTCCATAGTTTATTGCAGCCCAGAGGTGGCATGAATGCATTTACACTGCAATTACAATTAAATAATGCTGTGAGAATAATGGTGGGTGTTTAAGGTTTGGCCCTGTTATGCCATTTCAAACATGCAGACATTTTTTTTCATACATTGGAAATCAGTGGTTATATAGTTAGAATAGTTTGGTAACCGACATTCTATTTTATGCTCCGCGTAACAAAGAAAGTCATAAATAAGTTGCAGTCACACTTGCCTGTTCACTCCTGTCATACGATTGACATCCATTCTTTCTTGAGGTTAGACAGAGAAGATGGATTGTAATTGGGAAATGTGAAATCTCATGCAAGTACCAGCTTCATCTGTATTGAATAAATGCGCAGTGCAGATGGGTGACATTCCTGTGGCCACCACCTGCTATGTGCAATGTGTGGGTGTTTATGCTTGTGTGTGGGCTGCTGCTTCACACGTCTACACACTTGTGTGTTTTAATTTACCCGCAAATTCTGAGTCAGTGTCGCTGGGGACTTTGGGGGACCTTTATGTACTATAGCATGAGTAAGTTATGGATAAATTAAACCTGACCTCATGTTGGGCATTCCTGATCTGATTAAGGAATTGTTATGAATGTTTCTTAGCTGCGACAATGCACATTTATGTCAGTTTGTGTTTTTATTTTTGTGTTACTGTGTACACTACCATTCAAAAGTTTGGGGTCAGTAAGATTTTAAGATTAACTTGATCAGAAGTGACAGTAAAGACATTTATAAAATATTTTTATTTTGAATAAAAGTGTCTTTTTTTTTACTTTCTATTCATCAAATAATCCAGAAAAAAAGATGTATCACGTTTTTCACAAAAATACAATATTAAAGATATATACAAAGATATATTATTCATATTAGAAATGTTTCTTGAGCATGAAATCAGCGTATTAGAATGATTTCTGAAGGATCATGTGAGGAATATATTAAATTCATGGCAATCACAGGAATAAAATATATAAGATATATCAAAATACAAAACAGTTATTTTTTCAGTATAATTAATTTGTTTACTCACACTCCTCTCTCTCTGCTTCTTTGTTTCAGTTACTGAAAGGATGGAACAAGAATAAAGGAAAAACTTGTTTTGTGCATAGCTCAACACACCCCAATACAGCAAATCGTGAAGAATTTATTTTGTTGAAATTTTATAGGCCTGTTTATTTGTCCAAATTCAAAATGCACTCATAAGTTCTTCATAACCAGATACCTTATTGGCTTAAAACTGTTTGTCATGATCACAGAATTAACCCTTATATTAGATGACTGTACTTTATCCCACTAGTTATGTCACGACTTACAAAAATCAATCAATCAATGAATCAATCAATTAATTTAACAGTATCAATCAATCAATCAATTAGTTATTTAATGAATTAGCTGATGTTTGATTTGAAATTGTTATTGTGGAGTGTTACAACAGACAATAAACTTGCACACACAGCTACATAGGAAATTTGAAGTGGAAAAAAAAAAAGAATGTTGCTGTATAATCATTTAAAATAGGTTTATGTTATAAAAGCTTTTTAAATGTTTTCTTCTAATGTAGTTATTTCTCAGTTTACAATTGTTAAGGTCTGAAAAACATACTGTACATGTACTGCATCATATTTTTTTGTGCAAGTTTCTTAAAGAGCCAGACCATCCAGGATCAGGACATCCATTGCATATTTTCCTGGTTTAAAATCACTCACCTTCCTGTAGAATTAGCTGAAAACAGTTTTACTTGCTACAAGCTATGTAAATCCTGCATGCCAAAAGTTTGGCGATTAAAGTTTTTGTTTTTATTTGGCTAGTTATTGAATCACCCAAGGCCCATTATACGGAATTGAGCAACCAAATCTCACGTCAAACTTTTGTTTGACAGGTAGCAAATTCAAAAGATCTCTAACTTTTGATCTATGACTTTTATTTCCATAATGTCAAATCAACCTACCAACACCGTTTCAAATCAATATGACCGTAACCCCAACACTAAATTTTATTGGATTTTGATTTTGGATTCATCAATATTAATAACAAGTTGTCAGTGATAGCTGGAAAGGTCGGCTGTATTGACAATAGGTATGAATCTGTTGTTTCTTTATGTGACAATTATGGTCTCAAATTGTGTTGATAGTGCCATGATAATAAAATGAATCTTTAGAAAAACTCAACCCTTATTTGTGGCTGTGTGTTTGCATGCTGTGTATTTGATTTTGCTTATGTGTGAAGGAAGTTATGTGTGAAGGGGGATATGTATCAAGAGCTGAGTGCATGATATTCTAGTTGGTTCCTGTGCAACCAGTAAAACAACTTGTGTATGTGATACCTAAATTCCTATAAATTCTGAGGTACTGTATCTCAAGAGTTTCATAATCAGTACAAAAGCAATGGAGACAATCACAACACCTAATCTAAAGGGTTTAGACTTGAGTCATTCTATGTTTGCTCCTTGGAAATCATTTGGACATCTCAACTGTAACATTATACTATAGTGATATTTATTCGGGAGCAGATTTTATGTGTGATATTGTACTGTAAAAAAAACAACTATTAGAATTATTCTAAAAAACATTTATTTAAACTCTTTTTGCCATTAAAGAAATAAGAATGACAAAAACAAATGATCAGGGTTATATATACATTTTAAAAAATGAAATATAAAAAATATTTTCAAAATAGTTCTATGCTTTGCTGCCAAAGTATCGGTGCTTCTTCATAAAGACTTGTTAAAAACATTTTAAAAATGTTGCGTTGCTTATTTGAACAGTCTTACAAATCAAGGGTAATTACAGACTAAACATAAAAACAATTTTTTTCCCTGAGCTGACCCTTTTCATGTTTATATACATTTTATACAAAAGGTTTAATCACTGAAAAACATCTGTCAAGTCCATGCTCAACATTTCTCTTTTCAGTTCATCCTTTCAGAAATCCTTGAGTGATACAACGCAAGAGTCTGATTTGGCAAGATTACGACATTAGCCAAGGTGAAAAACTGCAAATTCTTAAAATGTCTGCCCCCTTTCCAGTCTATAGGGCATGTTTGCCAGAAGGAATTTGATGTGGTCTGATGTCAAAGCTGGTGAAGGCGAGATATCCTTTGTCGCAATGTTAGATGTTGCCATCACTTTCTCTGACTTTCTTCCAGGTTTCATGGTCAAAGAGAGTGGAGTGTCTTCACTGTAACTGTGGAGTCTGGGGCTCATGCTTTCATGGTTGTATGTCATAGGAACTTGTGCCTGTTTAGGTTGAGAGGGCTTGTGTATATCCCTGTCCAGAGAGTGCTTGAGAGAGTTGTTTAAATAGAAAGAGTTCATCATCTGGAGCTTTGATTCTGCTGAGATGCCATTGCCTCCAAGGAGTCTGTGCTTCTTTATACCGCTATCTTGAGGGATAGTATCAGAAAGGTTTCTGAAAGGGCTCTTCAGTCTCAAATTGGTTGGCTCCTCGCATGTGCTGGAACTCTCGGATGTATCTGAGCGTGATCGCATGTATAACTTGTGCTCGGGTTGTGCTTCAGCTTTGGTTGGGCCTTGAGAAGCAGGCCCGTTTCCCGTAAATGCCTGGTTGGAAACCAGTCCTCTCCTAATGAGCTCATGTAGAACCTTTAGAGGAATCTGGATCTCCATTTTGCCGTTGACATCCAGGGGTGGGTGTCCAAGGGTGCTGTTTTGGTTTAAGATCCCTCCTAACTTAGGTGTAGTTGCACCAGAAGACTCTTCCTTCAACCAGTCCATGTATTGGTCTCGTTCCCTTGCTTTCATAGAGAGCGCTTCGGAGTAGTTCACCCTACGATTGAATAGATTCACTGAAGGAGGACTTGCTCTACGTGGGACTGGATTGGCACTGGAAGAGGACGTGAGATCAATGACCTCAGCCATCACTGGGCTCGGTCCTGCTTGAACAGTCCCTGCCTCTCCTTCTCCTGAGGAAGTTTCATCCACTGTTTCCCCTTTTTCTGCTCCTTCTTCGGTTGTCAAACCCCTTGGAGGGTAAAGAGGGGAGGCTTCGTTGAGGAACTTGGGCTTTTTAGAGGGAGGTGGGCCGAAAGATGATGGTGTGTCACTCAGTGTCTCAAGACTGTTTTCTCTCCGACTGAGGTTAAGGGGTTCCTCCAAACCGGCTGATGACTTGTACTCTTTAGCCAGGTGGCGTAGCCTACCAAGTGGCTGTTCGCAGATCTGAACCTCCACAGAGGACGTGTCCAAGTATGAGGCAGGCCTTCGGGGAAGGTCTTGAGAAAGATCGAGGCTTAGTTGGGGCCGTGTAGATTCTCGAAGAGCGATATAATTGGGTAGAGATGTACTTCCGTGTGGGAAGTATGGAGCAACGTTCAAAGGCATGTTAAAAATCGGCCTCTGATGCTCCGTTAACATGTTTGGAGAGGTCTTGAGAGGAAAAATAAACGAGTAGCATTTGATTAATCCTCTCATAAAACCTTTCCATTTCTAGAATGCTGTTGTGAGAATTTTTTTTGATATATTATGTTTTTAAGATGTCATACCTGAGGGAATGCCGGGAGGTGTCGGAAATCTGCCCGTTTGCCAATCCTGGGGTATTCATGCTCAAAGTCGTTGAAACTGCTGGGGTGGAAGTGCTTTTGTAATCGAGGCGTCCTGAAGACAATATCGTCCCTGTATCCACTTTGGTGACACTCAAAAGGTAGAAGTAGCCTGGTTGGACAAAGAGAGGTTTGTGACTAAAATGTTTTTGAATAATTATATTATTAATGAAATGTTTTTTACTATAAAAAATGTAAGCAGCTGCTGTAGAAAGGCCAATTCACGCTTCACTGACAGGCGCAGACCAACGGCGACAGTCACCAGATTACTTCACGTCACTTCTCAGGCATTCTACTGTATGTGTGACAAACGGTGTTTCAGCATGTTCAAACCTGACAAAATGTCTGTTGCCGTCTGTTGGTGTAGTGTGAATTGGCCTTAAGGTTACATGCACTTACTTTTCATAGTGTCTACGAGTGCAGGTGGCTGCACTTGTGCTGCGTGGGTTTCCTCCAAGTATGTTGTAAACTTTCTTCCACAACTGTTGCGTAGTAACCTGGAGATCAAACATGGGACGTGTTTATTTCTTGCTGGCAAATGAAAGTCAACTAAACATTGCTCTTTCTGAATCTGAAGTTATTCATTCTAATGCCATTCGAAGTATGCAATCATTTACTAGGTCACATAAAGGAAGATGGTGTAAGGAAGCAAAAAATAATTATATAGCCATTGTTGTTTTTGCGTAAATAAACACTTTAGCTTAGTGGTTCTCAACGGGGGCGTTCAGAGAACAACGGGGGGCGTTGGAAGCAAGATTTTTGAAAGGGGGGGCGTTCACGAGTTTACACCAAAGATCCAGACAAGACAAGATTAAACATGTAATTACTTGCAAAATAATTCTAAAATTCAAAAAATTCTAAAATCTGCCAGTTTAATGCGACATGTAAGCTATGTATCATTTCTTTTGCAACGACTCTATTATTTTTCCAGTTATACACCAGCACTCAAGCACTGACTAGAATCAGCATTCACGTGCTCAAAAATGTGTTTCACGCTGACAACAATCCAGCACTGACTAGAATCACGCAGTGGAGGAATGGAAAGTTGACTTAAGAACCACTTATATATTTTCAAATATTTTCAATAAATCATGTTCCCGTTCACTTTGGCAACGAATTTTAAAAGTAATTAACTAAATTCTATTTATAAGGTAAAACTTTTACATTTTTAGGCAAAATGTTTCATATAAAATGACAATTTGATGGATAATTTAAATATATTCTGTAATCACATTTTGGTAATGTATTAATTTCCGAAGTCACATCCGAGCGCGAAACGCTGCTTGGATAGTTTCAAGATAGTTAAAAATAATTAATAATACAATAATAATTTAATTGTTTATTCTTGTTAGAATATTTTTTTTTTACTGAATATGAACACAAATTAATCATGACAAGCCAAATCAATTGTAATTGTATTAATTATACCATTGATGAAAACATGCTGATACCAACGTATTTTAGGCCTACAATTCTAACATAATTTTTCATGAAAAATCATGATTGTATTTATTTTTTTCCGAAAGTAAGGTTAATGTAAGCAGCTTCTTGCAATACTCTCCTAAATGCGTAATAAAACCTAAGTGCAAACATTACCGCTTTAATGACCGTATAGACCTTATGCGCCGAAGAAACGAGGGCGCAGCCATCTTTAGAATATTGTCTTTGAACTTCCGTTTTTGCGGTCGCTCTGTATATTTCAATGGCGCTGCTGTCCAGGGGTAATTCGCTTTAGAAGTGGATTTACTTAATGTAAAGTTAACGAAAGTTATCATGAGGATTGTAATGTTTAAAGCAGATGTCTTAACAAATGTCTGTAGACCGGGAAGATTTTAAAACGAGTCGTTCATTCATAAATACGCAAGGGACCTGGATAATGGATAGGGGGCGCTGGCCCAAAAAAGGTTGAGAACCACTGCTTTAGCTGGAAACGATCAATCACTTTTCATGACATTTATGAAAAGTCCAAGATGAAGTTGTCTTCAGTGTAAATATCTGTTTACCTGTTGATAGCCTCCTAGCTCCTTTACTGTCTTGTACATTAGGAACATATCGACTGAAAAGGGAAAGAAAATGCAGATTTTAATTCTCTGAAATAAGCTTGTTTTAAACATAGGTTCACTACTTGTCTCTCTCACTCACTCTGTTTGAAACCAAGATGAGGTATTCTCTCAATTGGTGTGTCTCTCTGTTTCATAAAGAGGTAGAGGTCTTTGAGGAATCTCTCTTCTGTCATCTCCTCTCCCAGTTCTGAGCTCTTCTCCTGCGGGCCGTCCCGTTCCATAATGCTGACCTGGCAATAAAATATCAGCATGTTTAATATTATCCAGATACACTGCCAGTGAAAAGTTTGGACACACCTTTATTTTATTATTATGTTCCACAATTTAGAATAGTATTAAAGTCATCAAAGCAATGAAATCACACGAGCATTGTCATTATGTTCTAATCCAAACTTAATTTTTTACATTATTGAAGAAGTTCACATGTATGATCGTTTCTTCCTCACTCTCTACTCCAAATCATCCAATCAAATAAATTTATAATAATCAAAATAATAATAAAACATAGTTTTGCAAAGAAATTCTTAAGTGGACACATCTGATGTCTTCAAAGCTAGTTTTAAACATTTAAGATTAAAGGTGCTTTAAGCGATGTCACACGTTTTTTAGGCCAAAACATTTTTTGTCACATACAGCAAACATCTCCTCACTATCCGCTAGCCGCCTGTCCCCTGAACACACTGTAAAAAAACGCGGTTTCTGTAGACAGCCCAGGCTCCACAAACGGCAACAAAAACAAACTGGGCCAACCTGCACCACGAAACATAACAAACTTTTCCAGCCAATAACCGACAAGAAGGATTTGGGGGGTTAGTGCGCGGATGAGGAGGAGGGAGGGTCCAGCTAGCCTCCGTTTTGTTTGACAATACTTTAAACATCAACAAGAAGCTTTAAGTTTAAGAGGTTTTTAATTTCATGAGAAACAAATTCAGCATGTCCAAACCTTAGTGTATATTTAGAGACAAACATGAGACAAAAATATTTTTATTCTACTTATATTTGACTATATATATATATATATTTATTTATTTATTTATTTATTTATTTTTAATGTTATTTTTAATGCCTTAAATTATGGTATTATAATAGGCCTGCTAGTTAAAATTTGTCTTAATCAAACTTGATGTATCCCTTATTCATTACCTAATTGTAAGTCTAATTAATTTATGCTAAGTAAATGATGCAAAGAACCTACAAACTTTTTCAACCCATCCTTAACCTGTTAACTCTGCAAAGTTCAAACAGTTCATCAATAGTAAGATATAATCAATGTAATGTTTTTATTTTATCATTATATTAAACCTTCCACTGGCCTAAGATTTGTGTGTCCATCTCAAGTCGACAGATTAATATCTAAAAATGTGACAGATCAAGAACGTATAAACAAAGCTTGACTATCTCAAGTACTCTGTGTACCATGACTTGTTACAGACAGTATCTAATCTAAACATGTGTGACGTACATTATCCTTATCTGTGCACAAGAAGAAAATGCGGATTGACAGCAATATTAAATCTCTTTTTGTTGACACTTCTTCTCATATTTCCTTCCTCTTTGATTTTTAATTTTTTTTGTTCTCATTTCTTGAGGCATGTTTGGAAAGCATTGAAAGTTAACTTGCACCACGAAAATACAGCCTTCTTTCTTGTTCATAATCTTTAATCTCATGTTTTGAAAAGAAAACAACAATTCTGGATTTAGTAAAATTATGATCCATTTATGTGTGTGTTTCTGATCTCTCAAAGATGGTCAGGCCTTTAAATGATGTCCATGAACAAAGCTGTGGAAGCAATTACTTGACTCAAAAAATTAGTTTGTCTCATTGGCAACTAACTAATTCTGACACTGACAATGACTGATACTCATTCACTCCAATCACATTCTTACATACTATGCATCTTTAATCATAATGTAAACAGTTTAAGACAATCAAGTGTGATTTAGTTTAGTGTATTACCAATGTATATTATCTTTTCTGAGATTTAAAAAAAACAGAACTTGCAGTAATTTGCTTTTGTCCTTACAGTGAAAGTCAATGGGGTCCAAAACAATGAGAGAGAGAGAGAGAGAGAGAGAGAGAGAGAGAGAGAGAGAGAGAGAGAGAGAGAGAGAGAGAGAGAGAAAAACTTGCCCTGTAGCTAAGTGACCATTCATTTTGACCCCAAATTAGCATCATCCATTTCATCTTACCTGTTTCTCTTTAGGTTTATGTCAGTGGGATGATGGATTGCTTTGCTGGATAGCTCCTTAGCAGAGAGGAATGTAGAATCCAGAGAAAGTTTAGCCAAGTTTTCGGCCCTAAGCAAACTAAGCGAGCGGTTTGTTTCGCACAAGCGCTTTGTGATGCCTACATGCCGTTTCTCTAAACGAGAATGAAATCATGGCCACTCAGCGCTGAGATGTCATTTCAACCGTCTTCCTGTTTGGAATGTGAAGTTGAACAGGTTCTTCCTGTTCTGAAGACAAATGCCAACTTGAGTATAAATATCGCTGATAATTACTCTGAGATTATTATGTTAATATATTAGTCACCAAGATTTGTTCTTCCCAGGGGAACTTTGTCGTTATTTTTCTCACTAATTATTACTCTTTCTTTTTAACTCCACACAAAATTATATCCCCACCCTGGCATTATCCAAGTTTTAATGACATTGGATTCCACAGTAATGTGCAGTTTTATATCAATAAAATGAACATTTATTCTTAGTCAGATTTACATAGTCAACCTTTTTTAAATGATAGAAAATGCCTTTTATATGACCATTGATCAGTTTTATACGTCACACTGGTCTTGCTCAGGTGTTGCTTTTTCATATATAGCTCTGGACACTTTCTCATTTAAGTAACAACTTAAAACAAAACTTTGCAACTTATATTAAAAAATAAGTGCAGGTAACATTGATTTTGGAATGCATACTGAACTCATATTTTGCTAATGGAATCTTGGAATCTCCTAACTTTTCATTGCAGACTGGTATCACAGCAAATCTGAGCATGGTTTGAGACATTATTGAAGAGATTAAATGAAAAATCTGGAAATTGAATTATTTTTTAAAAGTCAATGGGGTTCAATGTTGTTTGTGTATTTGCAATGACATTAGGGGGAGTAAATGATATCCAATGATAAAATTGAGAAGAAATCTCAGAAGAAAAATGTAAGAAGTGTGAGACTTAAGCAAGCGTCTCCTTTTGATCTTCATTTAATCTCATTGTAGTCTGAAAGAAACAATTGTTCTTATGTAATGTGTTAAGGCCAGACAATACAGTTTTGTTGGACAGATAGAACTTCTTGTGGTTAATGGCAGACTTAAACTTAGTCACTGGCCGTCGTCTAGTTCTGTGGCTTCATCTTCAGTTGGCACTTGGGATTGTTTTTCTCATGTGCAAATCATGAAAACAAAAACGCCACAAATAGAACCTGTTCTCCCGTTTCTTCGCTCCTTAATAGTAACCTGAGTAGAAAATATGTCACTATACAAATAGAAACAGAGACAGCTTGGAATGAAATTATGTCTCGACTATCGCAGCATGTTTAACTCTCTTAGTTGTCAACTAGCTCTAAAAGGGCATGTTAAAATGAGTCCATTCATCATGTTTAAAAGCATTCATTTGTAGTGATCCTTGTCAGCTGAAGTGCGACAGTGTTGACATGTTTGTTGGCCAGTGTTTTGTCAGTATAGACTACTTGTGTTGTCTGTCATTTTCTTTGTGCTCTTCCACACTTATACTACCATAGATTTAAGGGTATGGACTACAATAATGCCACAATTTTCTAGTCTTGAAAAACCTGTTTTGTTTTCTTATTGAAACACCGGCGCCTGGAAACTCTATAAGCACATACAATGGCTCCAGGAAGTATTTGGCTCCGTAATCCATACTTGAAAAGATATAAAGGTTTTAAATCCAAGTCTCATTTATTATGAGATAATGAGATACACAGCACACTTTTTTAAGCAAAACATGTCACAGATATAAGCTTGTTATGTTTTAAATGATACAAAATAGATATATTGTTCAAAACCACAGTACATTTACTAAAATCACCTTGAGAGCTGCTGGTTAAAAGTCGGCGAGTATTTAAAAAAAAAAAGATCGGTAACACTTTATTTAGAGGTGACGTAGTTGCATGTTACTACATGTACTTAATAATAACAGTAAATTATGCATAATTACAAGTAACTAAGTAACTTAGATTCCTGCTGATTGCAATGCAGCAAAACTATTTACGTTAAGGAACATAAATGGATATTGCAAAAAACTTCCCTTGAAAATAAATAAATATGCAGAGTTTCCTCATTTCTTTCTCAGATCCTGATTAGCAACAAGATATGCGACTTAATGACTGTCAGTAAATCTTTAAACTGCTTCCTGGCAGCATCTTTTTCCAAAACTTCTTTACAACAGTTTCCACATTTTTTTTCCAGTCCATTCCACAATTTTTTTTGGGCAACTCACATTGATCATATGTACATGCTCAAAAACACGTGCCGTGCATCCTTGCATAGGGACATTTACAATGATTTTTGCACTTTTTGCGATGATCAATTGTGTATTTTACATGAAATAGCTTCATTTGTGGTTGTTACGCTAGTGGCATGCCCAATCTGTTGACGCTCAATTTATCCAATTTATCATTTTTGTGGTTTGCGATCTGTTCTAGTGAAACCATAAAACAAAATATAGCTGCAAGCAGCGATGACGGGTCCAAGCTTCGACGCCAACGCCACCACGGTGGTTTTAAGGAAACTGTGCAAAGTGGGCAATCTGCATTTACAGCGGGTAAATATAAAAAGACTATGTCAATGTCGTTTGAATATGCCACATTTACTTCAGCAGCTTGTGCCACTATGACTCCAGAACTTTAATAAAACATCAGATGTCAGTTTTTATTTGTAAATGATTTGTCTCGATCAATGCATCACAAACTATTTTCAAAACCATAAAGATCATATTATACTATTTACTTAATCATATTCATATTCATGAGACATACATATGCCACCACACCCTCCTTGAACAAGTCACCCGATTCAAATAATTGTTTGATAGTTTTCAGTAAATGACGTGGGTGTCCAAAGCATTTCAAATATGCTATTGAAAGGTCACCATGATAACCGGTATCAGATTACCAGAATTGTGACAAGATCTGTTTTCAAAGCCTGAATGGCAATGAATTTTAGAATGCCAGTGGTGCATTTACACCTACTTCAACATTACAGTACTTGTAGTGAAAGTTTCCTTGGATTCGATTTTTCTCTATAGCAATATGCTTATAATACTTAAGAGAACTTTGTAAAGTTTGCACTATTGCTCTGTAATCTGTTTGTTAATTGGAGTGATTCAGTTTTCGTATCAGTCATATGAACAGCTGACACAATGACTAAGAAAACAGATTCATTTCATGTATTCTTTTGGAAAGAGATATCCATCTAAAGTTCTAAACATATACTGTAGATCAATCACATGAATTGCCTCACACAACATATTTAGACACCTTCAATAACAACATAGTTCAATAAGAGGAAAAATGAATAATACATACAAGTATATGTACTGAAACTATACATAACCTACAGCAGAGTCCACTTGTGATTTTTCTTTTTCTTTTTTGAGTTCTTTCTAATGTGGTGAACCTTTTTTTTTTTTTTTTAGTTAAATTTTTTATTAGCAATGTAGAAATTTGAGTGAAAAGCTGAATAGAAAACATGAATTTATTATGACTTAATAGGCTATTTGTATGACCTTTTGCTTCAATAGAGTTCAACACCCATTTTTTCAGCTGCGCTGGTTCTGGGAGTATTTTTTCCATAATTTTTTTCCCATTGGGAAAGTCTTAGTTAAAGCATTATAAGCCATGGACCAAATCAACCAGCTACGAGGTGAATCACAACATTAAAAACTTTGATTTAAAGTAAAAAAAAGTATTCGAAAATTGGACATAAATACAAAGGTACAAAGTGTACTTAACGGCTTTAGTGAGGGAAAGAACTACAATCCCATGAAGTATTGCGAACAGCATGATGGAAATAAAAACAGTGGAGAAATATAAAACTTCTCATTTGCAAATGTTGATTATATATATAAAACAATATATTTTAAGATGATTGCATCAGGGATGGCTTTAGGGTGAGTAAAATATTTGGGTGAACTATCCCTTTAAAACTGGTCTGAGACTTTTGAACCCTACTGTATATCAAGTGCATTTGTGGACACAGTTCTGAACATGTGCTACTTGCATACAGTATATTGCAGTATTGTGAACATATGAGAATAATTGCGAGTAAATCACTGAAAGGCCTCCAGTGATCGGCTGAGAGAAACATCTAATGGTCGTCTGTCTCTTCTATGATTCGTGCACAGTCCCCATGGTATCTGCTGCATGAAAGAGATGGAGAGAACCATGATCAGTTGCAAATATATATCAAATATGACAAGGTGGATGTTAAACCAAATGAAAAAATATGCAATGGGTAAATGTTTTTTTTTTTTTCACAATGGATTACATTACAACATAAGCTAAAGAATAAGAAACAAGACATGTCAAGTAAAAGACTATAGGTGTAAAAGTGGAAATACAAGATGTATATGTTAATGTACATTATGGATGTATAGGGTCAACAAAACAATAAACTTGTTTGTCTGGTAAATTTCCCATATGTCAGAGGACACACACACGTACGCATACACACACACGTACGCATACACACACGCACGTACGCACACACGTTTTTTTTTTCTCTCATATGGTTTATTTAGCACAGAATTGTTTCATGGTATTTTATGCAAGTCTTTGTATAAAATGTTCACCTGAGCTGTTTTAACCACTGGACTCATTTTATGAATATACACACCAGTTGAAAAGTTTGGGTTCTGTAATATTTGAATGGTTTTTTTTTTTTTTAAGTGTCTTATGCTCACGAAAACTGCATTGTTTTAATAAGAAGTACAGTAAAAAGGAAATATTGTGGATTATACCCTATACATTTATTTCTTTTTTAATGTTTAATGTCTTTTTCATCATTTCTCCGGTCTTTAGTGTCACATGATCCTTCAGAAATCATTCTATGTTAATTTGCCGCTCAAGAAACAATTATCAGTTGTTCTGTCTTATATTTTTTGGGAAAATGTTTACTCTATTTGCTACATTCCAAGTTAATCTTTTAGAAATTAAATTTATTTGTATTAACACAAAGGACTGGGTGTTACATAAGGCCATTACCAATGCCTTTCCTGTCACTGACGTCTTAGAAATGTTACAATTCAAGTTTAGGGCTATAGTTAGAAGAGCTCATTTGCATTAAGAGCATTAGTTTCCGTAAATTTTTTGATGTATGGCAGAAACTGCCATATATCTTTCATCTTCTTCAGCAAGAACTGATACTAAACAAAAAATACACAATAAACGAATTCCTGAATATTTTTTAAGAACATATTCTTTATATTTTTTGTAATTGCAATGAATTGCTTCAATAGAGTGCTCAAGATACAATTTGGTGCTCAAGATACAATTATTCTATTATTGCTAGTTGAAAATGATTGCGCTGCTTTTTTTTTTCAGGATGCTTTGATGAACCGAAATCTTTTGAAACATAAATATTTTACTTTTTTATTTCTATTTTTTTTTTTTTTTACATCCGGTAACACTTTATGGGGAACATGTTCTCTATTAACCACGACTATTGCCTCAATAAACACCTAATTACTGCTTATTAATAGTTAATAAGGTCATTTTTGTAGCATTGAAGTTTAGGTATTGTAGGATTAAGGGATGTAGTAGAATATGATCATGCAGAATAAGGCATTAATATGTGCTTTGCAAGTACTGATAAACAGCCAATATCCTAGTAATATGTATGCTAATAAGCAACTAGTTAATAGTGAGAGTTTATTTTATGTCTATATAGTAAAAATTAGAAACTACCTGAAATGTTTAATAATAAATACAAATATATATTTTTATTATATATATATATATATATATATATATATATATATACATACATACATATATATATATATATATATATATATATATATATATATGTATATATATATATATTTATTTATTTATTTTATTTTTTTGTTAATTTTTTGTTAATTTTATGTCAAGTAATGAAAATGTTTTTTAGTTTTCGGTTTAATCTACAGTGGTAGATTAAACAAAAGTTTCACTTTGCTACAACAATATAACTTTTCATTCACTGCTAACCGATACTAGTAAGTCAACTAATATTTCAGTCTCTTAATAAATCTATAGTGTCATGTCACAGCGACATCAGTCTGTCTTATCTACATGTCAAACAGCCATAGGGTTACCTTGACTTATTGTTTATTTGCATACACATTCTTGTCTTACAAAACGTTCTTACTGTCAGATTTATTTTGAAAGCAGCAATGATTTCTGAATGGAAACATGGATCTTGCTAAGCCAGGTCTCATCAAACATAGCAGCCAGAGGTGTGACCAACTCCACATGCAACAATGCTAACGCTTTTCTCTAGTCTGATATTGCTTGCACTCTAGATAAACATGGCATGAATAACCTTAATAGATATGATTGACATATTAGTAAACAATTCATGTATGCACACAGATATCTAGATATCCTGTTTGGGTCTATGAGATTTTTTTTAGGGGCCCATTAAAGGTAAAGGATGGCCGGGGCTAGAATGCTGTTTTTTTAATAACTGCCAGCTCAGGGAAGTTGTCACAATTTTAATTGGGGCATGTTGTCACATGTTTTAAGATGTTATAGAATTGATGCAAATTTATTAATAACAAACTTGGTTGGCCAAAACAAATGTAAGATCTTTCAGTGTGTTACCTTTGAATGTTATATGTTTAGTTACTGTTTTAATTAAGCTGAACCCTACAATAAGCTGCATGTGACAATGTGCCCCACTATTGGTCAACATTTGGGGAGGGTTCCACTCGAGCCCGACACTTGCGGCGGCCCGGCAAAGCATAGCCGTGAGCTCTGGGTCTGACTCGTCACACCAACACCACGTACCAGAGATTCTTCTCGACAGAGATTCAAAGACACTCAGTAGACCTTTACAGGAGACGGGAACAGCATACACCATCTGGCTACGCTTCAAAACAAGGATGCGACGCACGCAATTACCGCATGCCGCAATGTGCATTGGCTCGTTTTAGATAGGCTCTCGCAAGCGATCCCCATTCCTCAGAATCACTTCTGACAAAGGGGAACCAGTATGTTGTTGCATACCGTATATAATATTTTTGGCAGGAGAATGTATGATGAAAGAGAGGTAAGGACACTGATGGAACATTTAAAGCATTTGCACTCAGTGTATCTGATAAAAAATGTTTCCTCTCTGTCTGTCTGTTTCTGATTGACGTCTCATCTGTCCCAGAATCCTCTGCTGTTCCTGGGTCACTGCAAAAGTGAACTTTTTCTGTTCTTTTGATAAGAGATTCATTTAAGGTTGAGGTGTATACTAAGTAGACTTTGGTAGAAAATGATAGTGTTATATTTCCTTCCAGCAAGAGCACTTTTGAGATTATAATTATAAATATTTACTATTATATTATATAATGAGATTTTCTCTAAATCCCTAAATTGGGGTAATTATGTATAGCTGTTTTATTGCATTCTAGGATATCACCATCTGAGACTTGGTACATGACAACGATGTACTAAAAATGGAAAAGTTTTTCCTTTGCGTTTTTCACATACAGACGACAACATTGTCAAAACGATCACACGGATCTGCGGAAACTATTAAAAACCCTGTATTATGCATGCAAGGCCAGTAGTTGGCGACGTCGCTTTGTAAATAAACTACGCGCCTACGTTTACACAAATTCGCGTTTTTGTAGTTTGCACAGAGACAGTAACAGTATCGTTTTCAAAAACTTGCACTTTGAAACCTGTTCCCCCAAAACGCATAAAACGTTTTCAGTTTTTAGTTGAAAACGGTGTCGTGTAAACACCCCCTCAGAAAAGAAACAACCTACGAGGTGTGAAATGACAACAAATCTGCAGTTAACACAGAATTACCTTCCACTCCTTAAGGTTTAATAATTAATGCCAGTCCAAACCAGAAACAGCATTCTTTGAAAGCATGATCTGTTCTGAGATAACAGCTCACACCTACCAATTATTTCAAATGTTCCACATTAATCATTGGCTCTCTTATCATTCCTCATGTCACTGGGTGTTTCCGTGATGGTTTTGCAATCCTGCAGAAATTTGTGTTTTAAGTCTTCATTCTCGTGATCAGGATCAGAATCGCCTTTTAAGATCTGCTCCACTTCTGTGTCCTTGACAATGAGTGATATAGCCTCCTCTCCCTCTTCAACATCACTTATATCATTGGTCAGATCCAGCTGATGAGCAATACAATGCTTTAGGCCTATTGCAGTGTCTGCAAAATAACAAAAAAAAAGGTTACACTTTATTTCGATAGTCCACTTTAGACATTCTACTAACTTGAAGTAACTCTGCTGCAACTACATGTCAACTAACTCTTATTAGAGTATAGACTGTTGCATTAGGTTTAGGTGTTAGGGATTGGGTTAGTAGAATAAGTTTTGCAGTAGAATATAGTTGCAAAGTTACTTATAGTCAGTAGAACGTCTGTTGGGGAGCATCAAAATAAAGTGTTAGCAGATATTAAGCAGACAGTCTACTAATACTCTAACGAGAGTTAGTTGACATGTAGTTGCAAAGTTACTTATAGTTGAAAGAGTGTCTAAAGTGGACCATCGCGTGTTACCACAAACAAAAACGAAAGTTTTTTTTATCTCACATCAGCAATAAGTTATGAGAGGAGTTTCTAAACTGTGACTACAGACATGGCTAAAAATGAATTGAGAAAATGTATAGGCCATAAATATTTTTAATCAACCAAGACACTTTTTAAATGTGATTTAAAAACATTTAAACTTAAATGTGTTTTGTTATTTTGGTAACACTTTACAATAAGGTTCATTAGTTAACATTATTGAACTACCTTAGTTAATATGAACTAAGAATGAACAATACTTCTTCAGCATTTATTAATCTTAGTTAATAATAATTTCAACATTTACTAATACATTATTAAAATCAAAGGTTGTATTTGTTAACATTAGTTAACGCACTGTGAACTAACATGAAGAAACAATGAACAGCTGTATTTTTATTAACTAATGTTAACAAAGATGAATAAATACTGTAACAGATGTATTGCTTATTGTTAGTTAATACATTAACTAATGTTAACTAATGAAACTTTGAAATGAAAGTGTAACCATTATTTTTCTCAAAAATATTTGTATTTACACAAAGCTCGTCTAAAACGGTACCTGTCACAAAACATCCTCATATTTGTCATATTTGGCAGAAAACCGTTGGCATCCTGTAGTGAAAACAACTCTGACCCAGAAACATGTTTTATCAGGTTTTTTTTATCTTTCTTTTTTAAAACGATGAACATTTATATCGATATTGGTTGTCAAAAACAAATTGAGTGTTTAAACAACTTTACATTATTTCACAGAATTACAAGCAAAGTTCGGGTATGGAAGAAGTCTCTTCTGCTCACCAAGGCTGCATACATTTTATCAAAAGAAAATTCTATTTGAATGTATTTTAAAATGTAATTTATTCCTGTGATGGAAAAGCTGCATTTTCAGCATTATTACTCCAGTCTTCAGTGTCACATGATCCTTCAGAAATCACTCTAATGATTTGCTGCTCAAGAAACATTTCTTATTATCAATGTTGCTTAATATTTTTCTGGAAACATTGTTTTCAGGATTATGAAATCGAAATCTTTTGTAAGATTATGTTGTGAATGTCTTCACTGTGACTTTTGATAAACTAAATGTGTCCTTAAATAAAAGTATTTCAAAAAATCTTACAGCCCCCAAACTTCTCACGAGTAATGTACATGCGGCATCTATAATAGTAAGTTACTTGATATTAAGATGTTGATTAAAGAACCATCTATCCAGTCCACCATTATCATTACCTGGGTCTTGGAGGAAATGACTGACAGGTACAAGCCCCTCCCTCTCGTCTGACTGTCCAATCCTGGCTTGATTCTCCGATACAGGTGATGTCTCACAATCGGCATTGATCCCTTCAACCAAATCATTGGTGCCGTCCACAATTTTAGCCTCTGCATCAGTCTGTTCATTCTTCACTGTAACGTGTGTTTCTGTGTTAGGACGTTCAGCGGACGAGGCGTCTGGGCTGTTTTTGGAGGGAGCTTGACAGTCAACAGATTCATATGTCTTCTCTTTCATGCCATCTGAATCTCTTTGAATGCTCAGGTTGGAAAGATTTGACTCAACCTGAATGGTTGGTAAGTTTATTTGGTGTGAGGAGCTCATCTGTGCCTCATTTTTATCTTGAGTGCTTAAAACACTTTCAGGAATAGATGTGTCATTGTATTGAGGAGGCTCTGTTGCACGGGATTCTGGGAAGAGTGGTGAATGCTGGGAGAAAAGTGTATCAGCACTGGATTCTTCTGTGTGGATTAAAGGTGTGTTCATCTCTTCCTTCTCATTTCCATGGTCACTCTTCATCTGATCAACAGCTTCTTCTGTGGCCTCATCCCTCTTTATAATCTCTGTATATGATTCTTCCTCCCTGAGCACAGTCACATTCACTGTTCTGTCTACATCCACACGTGACATTCGTTCGTCGTCTTGGATCTGTCGCTTTTCCATCATCCCACCTTGTCCTTTTTCCCTTTCATGTTCTTCCATGATGTTCCCATATTCTTCTATCCTTTTCCAGTTCAGTTCTTTGTGTTCTTCCAGACTTTTTCTGTCTTCATGGCTTTCCCCAATTTTACAATCTTGCTCTTTTTCTCTCATATATTCTAACATCATATTTGTTTTTTTTATTTTTTCACTGTCAAGCTCTTCCATAATTTCCCAATCCTGTTCTTCCAACCTTCTACCATCTTGTTCTTCATCATCATGTGATTGTATAATTTTCAAATCTTGTACTTTTTCACTCTTATATTCCTCCTCACATTTTTCTAAAAAATGTTCTTGTCCACAGTCCTCCATCATTTTCACATATGGAATTTTTTCAGTTTCAAATACATGTTCTTCTATGATGTCTCCATCTTGTTTGTTTTTTTGTACTTTGTCTTCTATCATTTTCCAATCCTGCTTTTTTTCACTCTCGTGTTCTTCTGGACTTTTCCCGTCTTCATGTTTTACTACAATTTTTCCATCTTGCGCTTCTTCTTGGCCATATTTTTCCATTATTTTCACATATTGTATATTTTCAGTCTCAAATACTTCCATGCTTGTCCCATATTGTTCTTTTTCACTGTTAAACGCATCAACAATTTTCCTATCTTGTTTTTCTTCACTTCCATGTTTTTCCACTATTTTTCCATCAATTTCCCCACCTTGTTCCTTTTCACTATCATGTTCATCCTCACGGTTTTCTACAATTTTCCTATCTTGCTCATTTTCTTGCCCACATTCTTCCATCCTTTTCACATATTGTGTTTGAGCAGTCTCAGATACTTCCATGCTTTTCCTGTCTTGTTCTATTTTACTGTCAAATGCCTCCACATTTATCCCATCTTGCTCTTTTCCTATCATATGTTCTGACAATATTTTTGCATTTTGTATTTTTTTACGGTCTAATTCATCAATCATTTTCCAATCTTGTTCTTTTTCAATTTCATATTCTTCCATGATACTCCCATCTTGTATTTTGTCAACCTCAAGTTCTTCTATAATTTCCCCTCCTTGTTCCGATTCACTGTCATGTTCTTCCTCGCATTTCCTCACATCTAATTTTTTTCCATATTGCTTATTTTCTTGCCCACATTCTTCCATCATTTTCCCATATTTTTCAGCCTCAAAGGCTTCCGTGTTTTTCCCATCTTGTTCTTTTTCATTGTCAAATACATTTACAATTTTTACATCTTGCTCATGTTCTTCCATAATTTTTTCATTCTCGCATTCTTTCAAACTCTTCCCATCTTCCTTATGTTTTTCTGTAATTTCCCTATCTTGCTCTTTTTCTAATACACATTCTAACATAATTTTTGCATGTTGTAGTTTTTCGCTCTCTTCTTCCTCCACAATTTCCCCATCTTGTTCTTTTCCACACTCACGTTCTTCCAACATTTTCCCATCTTGTTCTTTTCTCTTTTCACATTCTTCCAACTTTTTCCCATCTTGTTCTTTACCAAGCCCATGACCTTCCACCATATCCCCATCTTGTTCTTTTCCACTCTCATGTTCTTCCAACATTTTCTCATCTTGTTCTTTTCCACAGTCACGTTCTTCCAACATTTTCTCATCTTGTTCTTTTCCACAGTCACGTTCTTCCAACATTTTCCCATCTTGGTCTTTTCTACTCTCACGTTCTTCCAACATTTTCCCATTTTGTTCTTTTCCACTCCCACAACCTTCCAAGATTTTCTCATCTTGTTCTTTTCCACACTCACGTTCTCCCAACATTTTCCCATCTTGTTCTTTTCTACTTTCACATTCTTCCAACTTTTTCCCATCTTGTTCTTTACCAAGCCCATGACCTTCCACCATATCCCCATCTTGTTCTTTTCCACCCTCACGTTCTTCCAACATTTTCCCATTTTGTTCTTTTCCACTCCCACAACCTTCCAAGATTTTCTCATCTTGTTCTTTTCCACACTCACATTCTTCCAACATTTTCCCTTCTTGGTCTTTTCCACTATCACATTCTTCCAACTTTTTCCCATCGTGATCTTTACCATATTCACGTTCTTCCAACATTTTCCCATCTTCTTCTTTTCCACTCACACGTTCTTCCAACATTTTCCCATCTTCTTCTTTTCCACTCACACGTTCTTCTAACATTTTCCCATCTTCTTCTTTTCCACTCTCACGTTCTTCTAACATTTTCCCATCTTCTTCTTTTCCACTCTCACGTTCTTCCATTTTCCCATCTTCTTCTTTTCCACTCTCACGTTCTTCTAACATTTTTCCATCTTCTTCTGTTCCACTCCCACATTCTTCCAACATATACCCATCTTGTTCTTTTCCACTCACCCGTTCTTCCAACATTTTCCCATCTTGTTCTTTTCCACTCACCCGTTCTTCCAACATTTTCCCATCTTGGTCTTTTCCACTCTCCCGTTCTTCCAACATTTTCCCATTAGATTCTTTTTCACTTTCAAGTTTTCCCATAATCATGCCATGTTCCTCCTCCTCTTTTTGCCCCCCCTTCCCTTCTTCCTGACCCCTTCTCTCTCCATCCTTCCCTGGCACATCTTTTCCCTCATCTTTAATCTCCCTTTCCTCATTCTTTTCCTCCACATCTTCCTCCTCAACCGTAGGTATAACAGATGCCCGAGCAGTAAAATCTCTCCCCGGTTCCAGGTCTCTCAGCATTCGTGGGGCAACAGGCAGCGCAGGAAGCGGTCTGGCGGGGGGCTCAGGTACCAAAAGACTTGATGGAGGAAGAGATGACATAGGGGTGTCTAAGGGATCAACAAGTGTCTCAGGCTGGTTCACAACCAGTTCTGGTGAATTCTCAAAACCAGAGGGAGGTGGAGGAAACTCATCCACCATCTCTGATTCCCCGGCTTTGAGCTGCTCAGCAGTTGCTGGAGGTGGATAAAAGACCAACCTATCTAGTACATCACCAATTGAAGTTTCTCTTTCAGATTCATTTGCATCAGTCAAAGGTTGTTGAGTTTGGAGGAGTGGCATGGCACCAGCATCAGTTACGGCATGCGACTCCATTTTCTTGCTTGAAGACAGGCAGATCTGGCTTTTGATTGATAGCGTTGCACAATTTTGCAATGAGGAAGCTACAGAGTTAGTTAAAAGAGTTTGGTTCTGGGATGTGGGACTTGACTGAAAGTAAGGAGATACCGATCTGTACGGGGATACAGGTGGAGAAGAAGGTGATTCATTGAAACTGAAGATACTGTCCGTCTGACTGCGATGCAGTTGTCTATTGAGACCCCTGACTGCAAAAAATAAGAAAGATTTCAAAACAAATGGCAGTAAAATATGAAAATTACAGTTACAAACAAAACTACATTACTATCATTATTATCAGCAAATCAGTCAACACGTGGCAGTCGTGACGCACATTCAGTTACCAAACACCCTGTTTTTATCGTGCTGAATATCTCTAAACATTGAACTCAAATGTGTCAATTGATCACATTGAATTCACTATGTATTTACCTAACTGGAAAACACTTTACATTAAGGTTTAGTTAGTTAGTTAATACATTAATGATGAACTAAAATTTAAAATGATTGTTTTATTGTTTTGTTTTGAAAGATGTTCACCAAGTCTGCATTTATTTGATCAAAATACAGTAAACACTGTAATAAATGTTCTATTTTAATATATTTTAAAATGCAAATTATTCCTTTGATGTCAAAGCTGAATTTTCAGCATCATTAATCCAGTCTTCAGTGTCACATGATCCTTCAGAAAGCATACTAATATGCTGATTTGATGATCAAGAAACATTTCTTACTATTATCACTGTTGAAAACAGGCTTTTTATGAAAACCCTGATACAATATTTTAGGATTCTTTGTTGTACAGAAAGTTTAAAAGAATACCATTTATTTGAAATATTGATCTTTTGTAATAATCTTTACTGTCACTTTTAATCAATTTAATGCATCATTGATGAACAACATGGACTGCAAACTTTTAATCAGTAGTGTAGAAATACTGTATGTACACTGTAAAAAAAAGTTGCTGCCTTAAATTTTTAAGTGCAATCAACTTTCAGTCATTTCAACTTAAATTACATTAAACTGACTTTAAACAAGTAATAAAAACTCAGTGAGTGTTTTAGCGCAATTTTCTCACATCATGGGATCACTAAGAGATAGTAAATGAAAGAGAAAATAAGTTGCTCGAGAATATAACTTTCTCTTGAAATTCAAATGAACTTTCTGAAATCAAATCAGCAATGGATAATAAAAAAGGCACAATCACTTGACTAGTTGAACATCATTTTTTTTATTAGCTCATTATTTTTTACATAATATATACATAATAATATAAAAATATAAAGTTTTAATTAATTTCTGAAGCATAAAGGAAAGATTTTTGATCAATTCTTTTTTTCTAATATTATTTTACATTTTATAAGCTATCGATTGCAATTTGTTTCAACTCGATAGCTATTATGGTTGCCGAGAAATTTGCAAAAAACGGAATTTTTTCTGGAATTTCCAGGAAATCCCAAATATTTTCCTGGATTTTTTTGTGCGTTCCCGAGATTAGACCTTCCTTAACATAATGCCGAAAACCCGAAGTCTCTGTGGTCTGGTTGAAGAGTAGATAGAAGTGCCAGATTGGTGCGCACAGACAGAACAGAAATCATGAGTTAACAATCGCAATTTTGTCCGGTGGAAAATTGCGCTAAAAATGAAAACTTATTTTTATGAGTTAAAGCAATTTAAAAACATATGTTGTCATAACTTACTGATCATATAACTTTTTACAGTGTAGAAACATTAACCTAGACTAATAAATGTAGCAAATGTATTGTTCCGTGTCATTTCATAATTGCTAATACAATAACAATTTGAAAACATCTGATCATTAAATCAAAGCTGTTTGTGCTGGCATAAAAATGCAAAAATAAATTACTTTGGATTTTAAAATAAGTTCTCAAATGTAAGACATATTTGTTTGTGGGCAGGTTATGCAATAGCGAAGTCGTTCTCGCCGTTCAAGTCAGTGGGAACACATGCCGATTCTCTTTGTATTACACTTTACCTGGATGGGGTGAGCTGGGACTGGAGGCTGTGTGGACACTTGAGGAGGACAGTTGTCTGAAAAACTCTCTGGTTTTTGCAACACGCTGAGACACTAGAGCTGCTGCCTCCTGCTGGCCATAAACAGTATTACATCACAGCATTAAATTCATAGGCCATACACAGCAGTTTAGTGCAGGTTGAAGTTTGATTGACAGAACTCACCGAAGATTTTTCCTCTGATTCAGAGCGGAAATATCTAGCTCTCATTTCCTCTTCTTCACGTTCCCTTTCCTGCTCCTGTGATATAAACATATATATATATATATATATATATATATATATATATATATATATATATAAAAATAGATTAACATTGAACATGTGCATGTAAACACACACAGAAACACATTATTCATACCCATTTTAATTTCTCTTGTTTGCGGGCCTCTGCATCCATTTTGGCCTGTATTCTCCTTTAAAAAAAAAAAAAAAAAAAAAAGATTTTAAAAGTTCACTTTTGGCCCATGGGAATTTTGTGCATTGGGGGATTGTTTGTCTGACCTCTGCTCCTTTATTTTCTGTTCCTTTTCATTCAACCTCCTATCTCTCTCCATCGCCTCTCTCTTTTCCTGGAGCATTCGTTCTCTCTCTCTCTGCCTCCTGTCCTCTGCTGCCCTCCGCTGTTCCTCCTTTTTCCTTTCCTCCTCTTCTCTCTGTAAATAAATATAGTAAGAAACAGACCTCTGACTGTTATTGTATTGTGTGCGACTTAGAGAAAAGGTTGGGTAAGCCTTGGACTTGCTAATACAATTTAGCTAGCTATCAATTATCTTTTTCTTTTTTTTTTTTGATAAAGTGTTATTTCACCCAAAAATTAAAATTCTGTCATTAATCACTCACCCTCATGTCGTTCCAAACCCGTAAGACATTTGTTTGACAAGATTCATACGACAATCTGAGAGCTTTCTGTCCCTCCATTGACAGCCTACGCAACTTCCACTTTCAAGCCTCAGAATGGTAATAAAGGCATCATTAAAGTAATCCATGTGACTCCAGTGGTTTATCCTCAATTTTCTGAAGTGATGCAGAATATTAATCTACAACGCACATTCACGCAACAACATCAGGTCTCGTGTCAAAACCACTGGAGTTTGCTTTTATGATGCCTTTACTACCTTTCCGGCTTGAAAATGTTAGTTGCATAGACTATCAATGGAGGGACAGAAAGCTCTCAGATTTCATTACAAAGATCTACATTTGTGTTTCAAAGATGAACTAAAGTCTTATGGGTTTTGAACGACATGAGGGTGAGTAATTAATGACAGAATTTTCATTTTTGGGTGAACTATCCCTTTAAAATAAAAGAAACATTTATAGTAAAAAATAAATGTGTAAGTTCTGAAATCTTATAAAATAATGTGCCATGGGTTAATAATTAAAAGGAAGAAGAATACACAAAATATTCAACAACATTTTTTTTTTAATTTCTATTATTATTATTTGTTAATTGTAAACTGTGATTTATTACCAATTACACATAAAATGAGTGGTATGAGCAGTACCAGAATTGACTATTTATTTATTTATTTTGGAGGTGTATTGGTTATGTCCGCACATTTGGAGATGTGGAGAGTTCTTTCCAGAACATTCAGAAATGATAATATCAACTGTGTAAAGAATATGAAAAAGAAATGTAAAATCTCACACTGTACCTCTGCTTGTGCCCAGAAAGAATCTCTCTGGATTCTCTGGATCTCTGCGGCTGCGATAGTTCGCTTGTAATTAGTGCCCTGGAAATGTTGAGGGTTCAGTTTGATTTGTTTCCCATTTTCCTGATTTTAATAGAGTTGAATTGCCTGACTGGCTATTACTTTTCAAAACAACTTCATCATTCAGGATTCAAGTCTTGTGGTAAGAAATAGTCATGGCGTCATACCACAATGGCCTGTCCGTCTTCCATCCGGCGTCCGGGTCTCCCTCTCGGCCCCTTCGTGACCGCGGCAGCATTATAGGCCAGTGTACAGATCCTCTCTTCTGTGATTTCATCCAAAGTGTGCGCTGGAAGAAAGATGTGAACTTCCTGAAGCACCAGAAAGACAAAGATAGACATTTTTTAACATATTCATCTTTTTATTTTAAACGTATAATCCATCCTGACAAGACATGCAGTCTAACAAGACTTCTAAAAGAAAAAATTTAATTAAAAAAATCTAATTTAAGATCTGCATGCTCATGATCCCAAAACAAGAACGACTATTATGTTCCCTAATTCGAATCATCTCTACATACGAATAAAGCAAAAAAAAAAAACTGTGCAAAAAAATTCAACAGCTTTTCACTGAGGCAGAACCCAAAAGGCCAACTTTATACTTTATCTACCCTTAAAAGGTGTAGTTTACAATTTTTTTTTTTAAAAAATACCCTAAAAGTACAATGTTTACAGGTAAATGAGGTTTAAAGATGTCCCTTTAAACTGCAGTTCAACCAAAAATGAAAATTCTATCATCATTTACTCACCCTCAAGTTGTTCCAAACCACAATGGGGCCCATCAACTGTTTGATTATCCATATTCATCAAAATATCTTCTTTTGTATTCAGCAGAAGAAACTCATACATGTTTGGAACAACTTGACGGTGAGTAAATGATGACAGAATTTTCATTTTTGGGAGAACTATCCCTTTAAAGGTTTCTGCCCCAGTGACAAGCTTTAGAACCCCTTAAATTACAACATAAAATACAAAAATCTGAGTCCATTCTAAATTGAATACAATTAAAGCCGATATTATCCCATAATCCCTCCTCTATTTTACCTTAAAGAAGTTCCTGATCGCTGGTACATGACTCGCACACTCAGCTCTGCGGTACTCGTCCACTTCATTTCCTACCTGAGAGCCCACAAACACTGGTTAACGGGGAATAAAGTACAGTGTTTTACATTAAACAGTGAACTGTGTGGAGGATGAACTAACCCATAATATCATAACGATGCAGGGTTGAGCTGTGCCCACTCTGCACATCCCGTAAAGTGGCCGTACGGGGTGGAGTTTAGTCGACAATTCTTTCAATCCACCTACTATAAAAAAAAGCATAAAAACAAGCTCCAAAACATTATTTAAAAGGCTTTCTGTGCACTCACCTCCAGAATCAGCCAGTTTGAGCCGGTTCATTATTCCATCATAGGCAAATAAAGCCCTGTACACAGAGAATAAAACGGCCACAAGGAATATTAAGGTTTGTGTAATTTCATTAGGATGGATAACTCAATAACAAAGACTAATGGATTTTAAGTTCTCTGAAATGTTAAAAGTCATAGGAATGCTCTGCACTGCACTGTTTGAGTTTTGGTTGTATATATCTATATATGATCTATTGATAGATTTTGCTCTTTTAGTGTGTAATGCAAAAGAAATGAAACAAAACTATCAGTACAGTATTGACTGTATTTACACTACCGTTCAAAAGTTTTAGATTTTAGTAAGATTTTAAAGAAGTCTCTTTATGTTCACCAAGGCTGCATTTGATTTTAAATACATTTTAGGATTTTAAGGATCATGTGACACTGAAGACTGTAATGATGCTGAAAATTCAGCTTTGATCACAGGAATATATTGCATTTTAAAATATATTTTAAGTAGAAAACAGTTATTTTAAATTGTAAAAATATATCAGAATATTACTGTTTTTTTACTGTATTTCTGGTACCATTGACTTCCATAGTAGGAAAAAATATACTATGGAAGTCAATGGTACCAGAAACTGTCTGGTTACTGACATTCTTCTAAATATCTTCCTTTCTGTTCAGCAGAAGAAAGAAATTCATACAGGTTTGAAACAACATGAGGGTGAGTATATGATGACAGAATTTTCATTTTAAAGTGGACTATCCCTTTAATTTCTTTCAAAAAATAAAATAAAAACTGACCCCAAACTTTTGAACTGTAGTGTATAATGTTAGAAAAGCTTTCTATTACATAAAAAAAACATTTAAAAATCAGAGCAATCTAAAACTTTGACCGGTAGTGTATATATCAGGCACAAATGGCATTTCCTTTGAATGACGCCCATAAACAGGACCCTTCTCCCCAGGGTCTTCTGTAAAACAAACCCAAAGTTTTCCCACATTCTCATGACAACAATGTTAGAACATACTAACCTGAGTACTCCATTTAGAAATTACCCCATTTAGACACTGGAGCCATTATACTGTCTTTCTTGGAAATCACCATGTTAAGTATGTCACAGCCATTCTTGAATGGATAATCACATAGACTGTTAATCCAAACATTTCTCAACTTCTAGGTGAATAGTTTGAGCTATATTAAAGAAAATGGCTCATGCAAATGTCTTGAGCTGAACCCACATAATAGACTCTGTCATGCATGTTATATCTAGGCTAACTTTCATAAGACACGCTTTTAAACTGCTTGGGTGCTGTTACAGTATGTTATGTTGCTATGTAGTGATGCATGTGGTGTTTCTGTATGTTTTCTCATTAAGGCAAGAAATTACAGGCAAAATCAGTGTTTTTTCAGGCACTGTTCAATTTTGAGATTTTGCTTCCACAAATTAAAGATTACAAAATGAGATTAAAGATTTATTAAATTATTTTATTACTCTTTTTCTATTTGCTTCTGTAGAGTTCAATTACAGTAAATATCTTTAAAGGCCGTTTTCTCAAAATTAGCTTTTTGTTCAGTAACACGTATAGTACATACAGTACATTACATTTTACAGTTTTATTGTTATCTTTATTTTTAAGGTTTTTACAGATGGATGCGTAATCTATTGACATAGAGAAAATGTTTTTTTATATATATATTGACAGTATTTTCTGATTTATGGAGTGATAATCAAAAATCCCCTCAGTAAAAAAAAAAAAAAAACTTTAATATGTTAACAAAATGAAATAAGAATTTAAAAAAATGGCTTTATCCAGTGTTCAGATTTCAGTATGCCTCATTTGCATATTTCAACAAGAGTTCAGAAAGCTTGCAATACAAAACAATTGTCTTAATGTACTGTAATCATCTAGTTTTTACCTTATTCATCTGTAGTGTCTTACCTTAAATTTACTGTAGATGTGAACAACACATTATGCTTTATATAGATATACGTGAATTCTATCTAAAGGGGAGGAAATGAAAGAGACAGGAAGGTTATAAAGATGTAGAGTCCTGCTTTTCCAGACTTCCGTGTTTAGACTAGCACCTTGATAAGCCAACTGGCACTTTCTGTCTCTGTTTATGTGATTGAAGCCATTATTAACTTTGAATATCTGATTAATTGATACAGTTACATAATGTAATACAGATCTGAACTACACGATCAAATTAGGATATGGTTTGAATAATTGAATGAGGCTTTGGTTTAATCATCAAATCAAATCAAATCTGGCTGTATGAATATCAGGAAAGAATTCCAAAAGGCTTCTTTTATCAGGAACAAACTGACTGAATAAAGTTCCATCATAAAATAACAGAAATACCTTTTTTTAAGCTCTCAAACAATAAAGTTCTTCCAGCGGCGACATTCTCCCTTTTAAAACGTTTCCTGTGACAACAGTTGCCAAAACAACAGGAACTGCTCTGCTTGTGAATATGTCTGCATTTTAGCCCCCAGCATGGTCAAAAACAATCTCTCACACACTCATGTCTGAAGACCCACACACACACCCCATTGATTCATGATGTCAGATTGTAGGATAGTTTGTCATACAGGGTGCTTTTGCAGATAAACACACTAATTAAGATAAGCAGGGGTATTTACAGAGGAAATTGGTCTGGGAGGGGGTTGTTTGGTCATTAAGATAAGACAGACATTTTTAAAATATTATATATTCCATCAGATCAAGACACGACAGCTAGTTTGGAGCCATACATGGCCTACTTGAGTTACTTGGAATCAAATGACAAAAAAAAAAACATTTAAGAAACAAAAAACTAACTCATAGGACACAAAATGTTACTTTTTTGTGGAATGTGCCCTAATTCTTTTAAATATGAGATGGAGTTGTTGTACTATTCATTTAAACGGGGTCGTTCTACCTTCACTGACGAACACATAACACACACACACACACACACATTACAGCCATCTGTATAATTGAACAGTCGCACATTATTTACTTTCTTTCCAAGGAATTTCAGCTTGAGCGTTGTGTTTTATGTTGTTGTCGGCGTTTATGAATAAGTAATGCATTTAGAAGGCTAAATAAGAGCAACGGAAACTGTGTTTTGTTCAAGAGTCAACAGAGTGCCAGTGGCTCACCGGCAAGCAGAGTGGCGCAGCGGAAGCGTGCTGGGCCCATAACCCAGAGGTCGATGGATCGAAACCATCCTCTGCTAAGACTTTTTCGCTTTTACAATTTAGGATATTATGCTGATTATATCATATTATAATGTATTTAATATTCGTTATATTTATTGTTGTTAGTTTAAATGCATGTAAATGGTTTTATAACTTAAACCAAAACAATTCCGATACTTATTTTATTTCTATTGTCAAAGCAACATTCCTTATTTTTATTTTGTAAAGTAACTAAAACTATATAGACCTATTTAAACAATAACTAATAAATTAGCCTACTAAAACGTACTAAAATTAAAAGGAAAATACAAAATAATTGAAAATATTTACAAAAACTCAGTAATAAAGTAACACTGATGTATTAGTAACATTAATGTTATATGGTCAGAAACATTTATTGGTATTTTTTTTTTTTTTAGGATTATGAAAACGTTTTCAATTTCAACCAACTTCACATGCCACATGTATGGATTTTAAAAAAAGGGAAAAAAAAGCAAATAAGCAAAAATCGTCACCATACCAGTTTGTTGACGATCGTGGATTCAGGATATCTTCTTTTGCCGTAAGTAGAGACAAACTGTATGTATCCAGATTTACTTCCCTCATTGATTGCATGATGATGTCAGTTTTTTAATGATTATTTCCAATCCTTAGATGCAGAAAGTGACTACAATAACCTTTGCTCATACAGCAGATCTCGTTATTGCAGCAGCTATATGTCCCCCTGAAAGATTAAAATAGCCAGCATTTGTCAATTGTGTGCAAACCCTTAGGAAGCTTAGAAAAAAACAAACATAAGCCACTCCTGCTCAGAATAGCGGTTTGCATTGTTTCAAAGGTTAACGACAGACAAGTCCCACCCATTCAATTAAAATTAATAACACAATACTGAATTAATGCTTTATTTTGCATGAACAATAAATAACAAAAATAAATACATGTTTTAATCTAATGTTTATATAAGCATTTTACGATCATTTAATCAATCTATGCGAGTAATGTATTATATCACATGTGTTTATGCTCACAAACATGAATCATTTTGAGTTAGGGAGGTATGGAACATATTCAGAAATGTTAATTTATTCTTAAAAGTTATTGTATCCTTGCTGTATTTTGTCAATGCAAACACAAATAAATAACTAAAAAACAGAATCTATAAAAAAAGTAACGGCCAACTCTCAGCCAATAGCAGCACTCCTCGCGTGTGACGTAAATTGCATGCGCCGCATATCCACACACGACACCGGCTTCGTGTGATTTTTCTGTCGAGTGTAAATATGTCAACTGTCGAAGAAATTGAGGAATAAGCTCGTTTATCGTTTGTATTAATATCTCGTTTTTATTATATTTAGTGTGTTATTAGGTTAGCGCTGTTATAGTTTTAATTTGTGACCCACGTGGGCACATTGATGACATTTCGTGTGTGCTTTAGTTAATGACAGTGGTCTTCAAAGGATAGCCTTTACAGTTTGTGTTAGATCTCCCTCAAGTCCGAGTCGGGATGAAGTGTCACTATGAGGTGCTGGGCGTTAAAAAAGACGCGTCGGACGACGAACTGAAAAAGTCTTATAGGAAATTAGCCTTGAAATGGCACCCAGGTATTTGATTTCATCTAAGTTAATCTATTCCATAATTGTCCCATTTTATTATGAGGCTGTTGGTGTCGTCTCGTATTTGCACGTGTTCTCTAACAATTCCTCAGCGATGATCTGTCAAGTCAAGTGCTGTTAATTATAGGACTTACGTCAGTTTAATAATGTATCATATTCTTTATTCTGATTCTAGACAAGAACTTGGATAACGCAGATGAGGCTGCAGAGCAGTTCAAACTGATCCAGGCTGCATATGATGTTCTGAGTGATCCACAGGAGAGAGCCTGGTAAGACCTACAACAAACCCTGTGAAAAAAACAACACCACTGTGTTTCACAGACAGGGCTTAGATTAAGCCAGGATTAGGCCTTAGTTCAACTAGGACATTTAAGTAGCTTTTATAAATGTGCCTTAGGAAAAAACATTACTGGTGTGAATCTTGAGACAAAACAATGGCACTGACATTTTAAGATGTGTCACTGCAAGTTGCTTTCAGTTAAAACAGCTCAAACATGCATTTTAGTTTGGGTTTGGTATGTTCACCAAATTAGGGCCCTGTGATTTCTTTTTTTCCCTAGTTCCTTTTTTTCTTTCTGGACTCAGATTTAATGGTTAAATTATATGTTAGTAATAAAAAATCATGTATAATCAATTGAAACCATGAAACCTATACAGTTAAAAATGTAACAAAACTAAAATTTTAGGGCCCTATGAAATAGCCTACATTTAATTTTTCCCAAATTCTGTGTTTTCCTCTTTAATTTTAAGGATTCCAACCTATCAAAAAGCATTATATGCCTTCATTAAACTTTTACTGCCTAATAGTTTATAACATTTTTTTTTCTTACAATAATAGGGCCCTATGATTTATTTATTTATTTTTATTTAGAAATTCTGTATTTTATTTGTTCTGGATTTTTGATTTAGCCTAATACAAATTGATGATCAAAAACTGTGGTAATCAAATGAAGGCATGGAACTTTGACCATTTTTTTATTCTGTTAAAATGTAAGCAAATAAAAAATGAAAATTCCTTTTATTTTTTTGACAAACAAAATGCTGCACAACAAGGGTTAAAACTCCCTTGTGTGAAAAAAAAAAATCAGAATTGCGAGATAAAAATTCTTAGGCTCCAGGGTTATGATGCAAAATGCAAATTGCCTTATTGTAGTGCCACATAGTGTCAGGGACTGAGAATTTGCAAGTCATGTTTGTGAAAACTAAAAACAAGTAAATGAATAAATCCAGCTGTTGGAATCCATTCCCTCCCCCATGGTGAGAGTTGTTGATTCTATCCTGTATGGGGATCTTAACCAGTATCAGTTTGGTAAATATTAGAACTTCCTTGTACAAGAAACATGGTGTGCACAGAATCAGATGGTGAGAAAATGTCCAGTTTTCAGTGAGTAATTCATTCCAGTGTGTGTTTAGCTTCAAAGCCACAAACTCTCTCGTATTCAGTTATTGACTTTGAGCAGTTCGACCTTCGCCACTCAGCCGTGTGAAATACTTTTAGACTTGGTTTTCTTCTGTTGTTTCTCTCTCAAACTTCAACCAGAACTTGGTACAAGTTGGTGTCATCTTTGTTAGTCTTAATATCACTATGTGTGTGTGTGTTTTCTGTGCACATACAACTCACTGATCCTAATGTGTGTGCACAAACTTCACGTCGTAAGGATTTCATACAAAAATGTTTTTAGTCTATTTGAGCTTCTCTTAAACTGATCCTGAGTAATTAATAGTTTTCACGTGACGTCACACCCTTATAGGAACATCCACCTGGAGGGAAAAACAAGGATTTCCTTCACTGCCCGCCAGTCATTTTGACAGGTTTTTAGTAAGTACTAATGTACAGTAATATTGAAAGACCAAATTCAATATACACCTGGCCTTATTGACGATGCATACTTTGTCCAGGCAAGCAGATCAACACAGACTATAAATGCAACACGTTTTCTCGTTAAGCGTTTTTTTAATTTTTTTTATCGAAAACCATTATAAAGAAAATATGTTGCGTTCATATTGTGGGCTCATTTGCTCGCCTGTATAGAGTATGCATCATCAAAAAGGTGTAAACTGAATTTGATCTTTTAATATCACTATTTTAGTGTAAAGTAAGGCGCTTGATCAGCCTTTAATTCCTTTAAAACGGTCTTTCTACGTAGCAGTTTTTAAAGACAGTTGGCATTTTACAATTTTATTTCCCTTTATCGGTAAGAGCTACTATTGAGAGAGAGAGAGATTCTGCTGCTCAATAAAAAAGGAAATGGGATATTAATGTTGTTGCTGTTCAACTGGGGAGTCCATCGTGGCGGAGAAAATTAATCGCAGATGAAGGTTTTAATCACAGGTTTGAATGTAATCCCTGATTTGTTAATTAAGAGGTGTAACAAAACTCGATTTAAAATAAAACCCAGATCAACAAATTCTTGATTAGCATTAAACTTTGCTTAATTCAATCCTTATTGGTGCAGCCCACACAAAGTGTTTTTCACGTTAAGCGTTTGGAACGGTCTGCTGTTTTGAGTGGTTGAAATACTGCAGCAGGTGCTGTATATGGATCACAACTACATAAAACTTGCATCTTGTTCACATATTTTTGTTTTTGAGATGGATAACTGACAGATTTCTGCTGCAGTTCTATGGCTGGTTTGCCCCCCAGGGGTCCACAACAACACGTAACTAACAACTATAAATTCTGACTCTTTGACAAGAAATTCTCACATAGTCTTTTTAAAAGACCAAAGCGTTCTTCAAGCTGCAGCTCTTTCATTTCGAGTATGTCATTTTCAGCTTGTGGCGCTAGTTAAAGGGTTAGAGGAGTAGTTCACACCAATGTTAACATAACATTCTTAAATTCTCATCCTCATGTTGTTCCAAACCACTGTGTTTTTTCCATTGAACACAAAAAGGTGAATTTTTAAATGGCTATTGTACATATGGTGGTATGGATGGACTACTTTTGTGGAGCTTTTTGACAGAACCGGCTGCTGCTGTTGTATACAAAAGAGCTTCTTCAAAATTCTCCTTTTGTGTTCTATGGAAAAAATAACAGCATATGGGCTTGGAATGACAGGGAGAAGTATCTAATGTTATTGTTGCAAATTCTGCTTATCTACATGGGCTATCTGCCTAACAGAAATGAGGATTTGTCAAAACTGTGAACTGGGCTCAAAATTGCAAACAAATCAGTAATATAATATGAAAAACAAATATATTGAATATACATTTTAAAAATATATATACTTGCAGCGTATGCCATTGCTGAATTTATAGCCATTATTTCTTTATAAATTCCAGCTTTTATTGCAAAAGTATTGCAAATATATGGCAACAGTAATTCATTACATAGTTGTTGTTATAACTTATATCAATAAAAACTACTGTTGTTTTCTGACACGTTATCGCTATAGTATGTGGGACTAATTACCAGTAATACTAATCAGTTTTTGTCCGTTAGCATACTAAAATGGCTGGTTGAAATGAACAGTCTTCATTATACATCTATTAATATTGAATTGTTAATATGGCTGTTACTTTTGTTTTAAGGTATGATAACCACCGAGAGGCGCTGCTGAAAGGGGGAGTCAGCGGAGAGTACCAGGACGACAGCATTGATCTGGTGCAGTTCTTCACTGTCACCTGTTACTCGGGATATGGAGATGACGAACAGGTGAATATTAAAATGTATTTTTAGTTGGTCAATAACCGCATACCTAGGTGTCCGTTCATCCTTTTTTTCATTAAAAATAGATAAATGGACAATGCAACATTTTCAATGTATAGCACATATGTATGGAAGCTTGTTTCCACCACAGAATGAAAAAGTATAAATTGTTTATCTCACAATTCTGACCTTTTTCTTGCGATTGTGCTCTTGCGATTGTGCTCGAACTCTATTCTTTCAAATCAGACTTTATGACGCGCAATTGCAAGTTTACATCTCAATTCTGACGTTTTTTATCCGCAATTTCGAGCTTATCTAGAAAACTCACAATTCTGACATTTTTTTCTCGCAATTGCAAATGTATATTTTGCAATTCTGCCTTGTGAACTATAAACTGGCAATGCAAGTTAAAATGTCTGAATTGGAAAAATAGGAAAAATGTGGGGGAAACAAGCTTCCATACATATGTCTGCCATTGATATTAAAGGAAAAAAACCTAAACCAGTTAATATACTGCTTAACATTTGCAATTTGTAAAGTGGACACCATCATGTACCACTGGAGGGCAGTAGAAGTTCATGTTGAAAATGCACTGCAATCCAAGTCTTGCTTTCAGTTTGGAGTGATTCAGATTATTAATTGTCGAAATTGATGTTATGTGTTTTTATTTTGTCTCTGTAGGGCTTTTACACTGTATACAGGAACCTGTTTGAGTCTATTGTAAAGGAGGAGATGGAGCACAGTAAAGATGAAGAAGACGAGGAGGATGAGTTTCCCTCATTTGGAGACTCTCAGAGTGACTATGACACTGTATGTAGACACTAGCACACATTATTACAGCTTTTACTCAGTTATGTCCTGACAAATTTTGGGTGGGAGGCATGAGATTATTATGGTTTGAGCAGCAAGTTGTTGGTCAGAGAGAAATATGGTAACGAGGACAGCTGTTTATCCACCCCATGATTCATTGCAGAATGAGTAGAAACTTCTGCAGACCTTTAACAGAGGGTCGTCTTGCATCTGTGGTCAAAGCTGGCCTTTAGCTGGTTTGCTTTTATCAAAATGTCCTTCCAGAAATGAGCTGTTCATCGTTTCAGATGAGTAGTTCTTAGTGTCTTTGAAAAAAGTATATATACTTGAAACTACTAGTTTCCATTCGGTTCTTAGCCTCAGCAGTGCAGATGGAACAGCACGCTCAAATACTTTAATAGTGTTTCCTGCACTCTAATAATCTACAGATACAAAGCAGATTGTTTTTGGAGTTTGGATCTTGCATTCTGAATCTGAATTAAATTTGATGATTGGAAGTTGCAACATCATGCAAAAATAATAAATAGACAAAATAACTATCTATTGCGATTAACTCGCCGGTTACACACTACATCAAAAACAGTGTCACCAGTGTAGTGTGATTTGCAAATTAAATGACTCATACTTCTGTTGAAAAGTTTGGGGTCAAAAGACAGTAAAGACATTTATAAAGTTACAAAAAGATTTCTATTGGATTTCTAACTTTGTTCATCAAAGAATCCTGAAAAAAAACAACTATAATGGTTTTCACAAAAATATTATGCAGAAAAAACTATTTCAACATTTATAATAATAAAAAAAATGTTTCTTGAGCAGCATATCAGTATGATTTCTGAAGTATCATGTGACACTTAAGGCACTTTGCATCACTGGAATAAATTACACTTTGAAATGTATTAAAATGGAAAACATTTATTTTGTATTGAAATAATATTTCACAATGTTACTGTTTTTACTGTATTTTTGATCTAATACAATTCAGCCTTTGTGAACAGAAGAGACATCTTTTAAAAATTATTAAAAAATCTGACCAACCCCAAACTTTTAAATGGTACTGTACATGATTCTGACTCTTTTGAGCTGGCTCTTTTTAGTGAATCGTTCAAAAATGATTCTGTTATCAGTTTGAATCAGTCTGAAGACACAAACTTCTTCAAGTACTCATAAAATTGTTTATGGAAGCTTTAAAGAATTGGAATCAGAACCAGAATCGTTAGAAAACTGAACAAACCTTGAGACGAAATTGAGAGACGTTTCTTTTTGATGAATTGTTTAAAAAAGATGATTTTGAGATGGTTTGTTCGAGAGATATGTATAGATTGTACCATGACAACACTTGAATGCCCAAACATAGCATCAGAGTTCTTCAGGGGGTCTAGTGCATTTTAGACCTTTCAGCCAAATGAGACTGTGGATTATTAACTTAGATAAATGGAACACGAAAGCATTCCCATCTAAATACTTGTCCAAATAAGCTAGTACAGGTAACAGTAGGATGGCAGTATTTTGTATCTAAAAATACATTTCAGATTGTTCGATAAAAGAGGGGGAAAATCTTGACTGAAGACTTCACATTTGGTTCAAGCTATCCAGCATCTCCTTTAGTAGTCGAGAATATTTTCTCCAGGGTCTGAACAATAAAGTTCACCCACTCCAGTTAGACCTAAAGGCTCTTAAGTGATCTAAACCATTTCCCTTTCTCAGTGTGGCCCGTATCTGCACTTTACCTAATGGAGGTTTGGGAGTCATTTGTCATTAGTGGAGGCCTGCAAGAAGCAGATGAAATGAGGATGACTGTACAAGCCTCTTCATATTTTTGTTAAAAGGGTGAAGCATCCAGGAAGTTTATCCAGAAAGTTGTATAGTATTAGGTTCTCTTCACATTTGGCTCTGGTTTTTCTCTAAATTTTGTCTCCCTGGTGCTCTCAGGTGGTGCATTTATTCTACGGCTACTGGCAGAGCTTCTGTACGCGCAAAAACTTTGCGTGGAAGGAGGAATACGACACGCGACAGGCCTCCAACCGTTGGGAGAAGAGAGCCATGGAGAAAGAGAACAAGAAAACCAGGGACAAGGCCAGGAAAGAGCACAGCGAGCTGGTGCGGTCACTGGTGGCCTTTGTCCGAAAACGTGACAAGCGCGTTCAGGCCCATAAGAAACTGGTGGAAGAGCAGAATGCGGAGAAGGCCAAGAAAGCTGAAGAGCTGAGGAGAAAACAGAAGCTCGACCAGGCCAAGTGAGTGAGATTAGCCCATTTTAGGGGGCTGGGTGATATGGTGGCATATTTTGTCCATGCAACGGTAAAAATGTGTCAACTGGGAGAGATATTTAGCTTTATATGGATAGCTATATAGATACAGCCCCACAGTCATGTAAAACCTTGAAATATCAGAGCTTTTGCATTAAAAAATAAAAAAGTTCACCAAAGCTGCATTTATTTGATCAGCCATTACTCCAGTCTTTAGTGTCACATGATCTTTCATATATATATATATATATATATATATATATATATATATATATATATATATATTGTCCACTTAATTTTAGCTGATTTAGTTTAAAGTTATATTTTATGTAAGTAAAATATAACTTATTTTAAAACATTTTGTATGCAAACTTGTATGTCAGGTCTTAAAGTGACAGCAGCCTAATAAACCTGATGGTGTCTTTGTCATTAATGTTGATCAAAGAACAAACGACAAAAAGAAAATGACTCAGTGAAAAATCACTTTTATAGCTTTAATAAGGATTAATCTATATATCATTTATGCAGCGAAGATTGTAAAGTGTTGGATTATTCAGTTTCTGTATATTTACCTGTTAAGAGTGCGCGGTTTATCTATCAATCAAATGTGCGTGAAAGTTGTTAGTTTCTACAGTAACAGGAATAAATTAACAGTAATTTATTCCTGTGATGGCAAAGCTGAATTTTCAGCATCATTACTCCAGTCTTTAGTGTCACATGATCTTTCAGAATCATTCTAATGTGCTGATTTATGTGCCATTAGGCTGGCGGAAGGCTATAAGGAACAGAGTTGGGCCGCCATGTCAGAGCTGGAGAAAGAACTGCAGCAGATGGAAGCAGAGTACGGTCTAGAGTTTGGTGACGTATCAGAGAGTGAAGAGGACGAGGAGGAGGAGGTGGAAAACGGGCAGGAGAGGGCAAACGTAGATGGGGGAGGTGAGTTCTGATGACGTACACGTATACTTGAGTGGATTCTGGGTACAGGAGGTAACAGGTTCAGGGACCAGTCAAAGATTCAATGCTCATTATTTTGACACTGAACAAAGTATCAGTCCCGCAACACCCAAAACATTTTTTTTGTATTTGTATAAAACTGTATTTTAAATCTATGCCGTGACTTTTAAGTGTGATATCAGTGTCCAAATATTTGTAGATGTCACTATATAAATAGACAGGACAAGTCAGAATCTGTGATTCATACATAATGCAATGATGCACAGAGCGTCACCAAGTCATGAAAAATACCTTAATCATACTGTAAAACATTGGTGAGTAATGGACGGAACGTATCTAACAGCTGCTTGACCTTTGTCAGATGCGGTGCAGGCAGATGGTGCCGCGGAAATGGACGACTATTATGATGACCTGTATTGCCCTGCCTGTGACAAATCTTTCAAATCCGATAAAGCGTGAGTGAACGGAGCAGAGTGAACACGTGCACAGCACCCCTCATATTTTTAAGTCGGCCACTTCACAAATTAATAAACGTTATGTAATTTTTTAGTTCAGGTCTGTAGTTGGTTTACTTTTATGAAGTAAAAAAAAATACACTACCATTCTACAGTTGTTTTTTTAAATCTCTTCTGCTGACCAAGGTTGCATTTATTAGATCAAAATTGCAGTAGAAACTGCAATATTGTGAGATATTATTAGAATTAAAAATAACTGTTTTCTATTTTAATGTATTTTAAAGTGTAATTTATTCCTGTGATGCAAAGCTGATGTGATGCATCATTACTTCAGTCTTCAGTGTCACATGATCTTTCAGAAATCATTCTAATATGCTGATTTGGTGCTCGGGTAATATTTTTTATTATTATTACCAATGTTGAAAACAGTTGAAACCATGATACATTTTTTTTTTTTTGATAAATAGAAAGTTCAACTGAACAGCATTTCATTAGAAATGCTTTAAATAGAAATATTTTGTAGCATTCATTTCATACTGTAACTTGTGATCAATTTAATAAATAAAAAAATCAAACCTTTGAATGGTAGTGTAGATGGACGCAACACTAACATTAATGTAGACATTTAATGATTTAGAATTTTTTTCTTAGGTGTTGTTTTTCTACTTAAGCCTACATGTTTTATTAATTCATTTAACAATCACAAACAAACAGCATGTTTTGAACTAATTTACATTACATGCATATCATTTAGCAGTATAATCTGTTTCTCTCATATCAGCATGAAAAACCATGAGAAGTCCAAAAAACACAGAGAGATGGTGGCATTGCTACGGCAACAGCTGGAGAAGGAAGACAAGTCGCTGAGTCAGAACTCTGTGGAGAGAGAGGAGGAAGAGGACGACGATGATGATAGTGATGAACTTGGTGGCACACCAAGACAAAAGTAAACCATAGCTCTAGAGATCTGCTCTTCGAATATAATTTGTTTGTTTTGCTATTATAGTATTTCACAATATATGCCTGATTTATAAGCGTCTACTTTGTCACATGCTAATGTAAAAAGATTATTAATAATATTAATGTTAAAATCAATAGGATAGATCATGCATAATGTCATGACATTTTCTTTACTAGTTATGTAATAAATAAAGGAGTTTGTAGAACATCTATAAGTTTGTGTACTTAAACGAGGCATCTGGTGGCATTATTGGCTGTTCCTGTCCACTGATTGGTTCATTTGATTACAGATTGTCTAAAAGGCAGAAGAAAAAGAAACGGCAGCAGAAAACCGTAACTGTAAGTCACTGAAATCTAACCTCAGAGGTATTTGAATTGGCTAGACTTGATCCAGTAAAATAAAAATTTTCTAATACGGTTGTTCTGTAGAACCTCCCAGAAGACCCCGAGATGGACAGTCCAGTCCAACGGTCCACAGAAGAGCGTCCCCCACCTGCACCTGATTCGGGCAGCAACGAGGATGCCCCAGTCCCCTCTGAGGGCCCAGATGAGAATCTAAAACCAGAGGGATGTGAACCCGCAAACCAAAAAAGGTGCCTCTCACATGCCTGTTTAACTATCCACCGGTTTAAAATGTTATGTTGTTATAAAGTCCTCTGTATATTGATATGAACTGAGATTAACTCTTAATGTCACATTATACAGCTCTGAAAAGTCAAAAGGGAAGAAAGGTGGAAAAGACTCTAAAAAGAACAGCAAACCACATGGCAGTGTAGAAGTTCCTCAAGAGGTGTGTACTGTACTTACGTTAGCATGTGTATGTGTGTGTACATGTGAGCAAGCAGCCACTCTATGGCATTACAGCTGTTTTATAATCATCATCCAGTCATATACAACTTCATATGACTTATTATAACACGATTTTCTATAATCATCTATAATTGAATAAAATGTATGCATATGACAGCTTTGTTTATTCTCATTCTGATTGGTGTAATAAAGTAGTTCTACACACTGTTGAAATAAATAAATAAACTAGTATAAATGAAATAATTATTCTTCCCATGCTTGTAATGAAGAAGTGCTTATCAATCAAAAGAAAAGCTTGAAAGACTCCCTGTAGTTTTCCATCAAAATAAAAGTTGATGGTTTAATGAGGAAATTAAGACCCATAAAAATTTGTATTTTAATTTTACATTTGTTTTACAATTTTTTTATTATTATTATTATTTCTTGGATTTTTTTTATTATACAGGGAAATATTACAGTAATTTTTCTTTTGTTTTGTTTTTTGGTAATTCTTATATTTTTATATTTTTATTTAGTAGTATATATCAACATGGCTATAAAATACTACTACTACTACTACTAATAGTAATAATAATAATAATTATTATTATTATGCCATATTGATATATAATCACAACATGTTGGCTAAATTGTGCAGCCCTACAAACAAGCACAGCAGATTTTTTTTTAATTACATTTTAATCTCAGTTTTTATCAGAAAAATCGTAATTCAATTTATATCCCCCCCCCCCAAATGAGTTAATTATCGCTCTCAGAAATGTCTGTCAACAATTGGTGACAGTAAAGCTTAATGTAACCTTTTCTCAATGTTTTTTCTGCTCCTTATAGAAGGAAGTGAACCTGCGCTGTGTGACCTGTCAGTATGAATTTGCCACCAGGAATAAACTTTTCGATCACCTGAAGACCACAGGCCACGCCACTGCCGTGTCTAGTAACGCTGCACAAACGTGCAAGAAAAAGAAGGACACCAGGAAGAACAGATAACCGAGAGGCAAACTGAAAGACTGAAGCCCCTCTGACTGTACGCTTGTCCAAGAAAACCTCTTTTGATGGCATGCAGTTGTGCAACCATCAGGGAGTGCGTTTATGGGCCTGCGTGTCTTTTTGTCCCTATGAGAATGAATTTGTGCCCTGTGGGCTGACATTTCTTTTGTAATGCACCGTATGCCAAAAGATTTCCCTAGAACTGCCATTTATTCCTACCATAATTGATGCATAATCTGGTGCGTCAGAGCGGTTCCGTAGGAGAATGAGACTTCTATTGAGTAGACTGTGCATATGTCGTTTTTTTTAGGAAATTTGTTTTCTAAAATTCGTTTGTTTTAGTAATTATGATGGCACGTTTTATGTCACATTTAGTTGCATTTTCAAAGTGACCATTCCAAAGTGGTAAACTGTAAAATGCAACGTGAGGAATAAAACTCCACTGGATGTTTTGAACATGGATGTTTTTGACATTTTCATTTTATTGGAAATGTTTTGGAAGGTGGAACTTCTGTTTGGAGAAATGCGCTATGAACTGCAAAATCTCACAACAATGTTATTATTAGTAATAAGACCATTGGGTTTAAGATTGTAAAGAGGTAAAAGCTAAACATTCACATATGTTTCATGTACCACGTGTGTAACGGGTCAGCTGCAGTATAAAAAGGCTTAGTGTTATGCAAAACAATACCAGAGGATTTCCAGAAAAGGATCGCAAAAAGAACTAGAAAAAAAACACTGGATGCTTGTTTAATAAACAGTTGCTGTCTTTGCAGGACAAAAATATCCTTCTCTTCATATAACGTATTAAGAGACAACACAGATTTATTTATGACTATGCTTGCCTTAATGGTATAAGCTATGAATGTCACTTGAACTGGCTCTGATTTGAATTTAATCCCATCATAAATCTCCAAACATGTTTTATGTATTCACAACAGTGTCGTTTTAGACACAACCCTGCAGTTGATGTATATGTAAAAAGCTACAGGCATTTGTAGAAATCTCAATCTTTTTTTTAAGTCTACAAATGTGCTTTAGTCTTTATTTAGCATTGCAAGAAATCATCATTTGTTAGATACTTTTCACTTTTTTCAGCCCTGAAAACAATTCCCTTATTGGAAAGGTACTTTGTACCAGATTATGAGTTTGTTGCATAAGGAAATCTTTCTATTCTGACAGTATAAAATCAATATAAACTTGGTAAGATGTATCTGTACCTGTAAAACAACACAAACCTGTTACACCGGGTATATCATGGTGTATTGTTAGAAGATAATTCTGAGATAATAGTGTCAAATATATAATGAAATAATTTTAATAATTGTTAAATTACTTTATTACATGAAGGTAAGATGACTAGAATTATTCATGTTTTTCTCCACGTCTCCAAAAAGATTTGAGAGTAGAACTGGTCCCAGTTTTTGAAACTTCTAAAAAGATCTGGTGTTAGATGGTCAGTCAAGTGCTTATAAGTACCTTATAGTGAATACGTGCTTATAAGAGCTTATGATGAAAATGCTATGTTTCTGAAGTATAGTATACACAAATCAGTAACTGATAAGAACCGTTCTTGACGCAAGGTGTGAAAAATGTGCTAGTTGCCTTTAGTGGTCTTTAGATTAACTGCCCAGACCTGTTCTGTAATGTGAAATTTTCCAGATAAAATGTAAGTCAATGTGTCTTCATCATGCTCTGCATGTCTTATCTTCTCTCCATGTAGTTGAGCACTGCCTGGTTGAATACAGCGAGGAAGAAGTCTGCGTCGTCTTTAGTTATGCACATGGGAGGCTTGATCCTGAAAGTCTGGGGGTGGAAAGAAAAATAATTTTCTTTTTGGGGTGAACTGTTCCCTTAAGTGTACATTCATTGCTTACTGTGACTATTTCTATAAGTTCAGACAAGCAGGATTCCTGAGGTATTGAGCGACCATGCCACTACAGGACCGAAGCGAATCCCTGGAATACCTTTTCCATTGCACAACATTCCCCAGCTATACACCTCATGCATTCATGTTCCATCTCTGCACGAATCACTTTACATATAGACCCTGTCACCTCGCCTACCTGTCCGTACAGTCCCCCTTTTCCAATCAGCACGCCCATGTCTTTAGTGTCCTCGAAGATCTCAGCCATGGCCTCTCGAGGGAGCGGGTCTCTGGTGACCTAGACATGGGTTTGAGAGAAATGTCAAAGTGGGTTTTAAGAGAGCGATTTCAAGTATGCTGCTTGATTAAACATGTTTTTGGTTAGAAAATGTAATTGAATTTAATCACCCTTATGTCATTCCAAACTTATGTGACTTTCTTTTGTTGGTACTTAAAGGAAATGTTTGGAAAAATGAAATTAAAGGGATACTCCACTCTAAAATGAAAATTGTCATCATATACTGTACTCACCCTCATGTTGTTTCAAACCTGTATTAATTTCTTTCTTCTGCTGAACAGAAAGGAAGATATTTAGAAGAATGTCAGTAACCAGACAGTTTTTGGTACCATTGACTTCCATAGTAGGAAAAAAATATACTATGAAAGTCAATGGTACCAAAAACTGTCTGGTTACTGACATTCTTCTAAATATCTTCCTTTCTGTTCAGCAGAAGAAAGAAATTCATACAGGTTTGAAACAACATGTGGGTGAGTAAATTATGACAGAATTTTCATTTTAGAGTGGAGTATCCCTTTAAGTAATTATAATTAAAGTGATAAAGAACTGCCAAGCTTTAATCTTTGCTCTGTTTTACACACACACACAGACACAGAAAGTGAAATGAAACAATATTACAGTGCTTTTTTGAGCTTGGCTAAAGTCCCCTTCCACTTTCATTAAATGGAAAACAGCAGCTTTGACTTTCAGCAAAATATCTCCTTTCATGTTTAATGAAAGAAAGTCAAATAGGTTTTAGAAAAACAAGAAAGTGAGTGAATGTTCTTTTTTAAGCACTTCTTCCACTCAGTGAGTTTCCATTTTAATAGCACGGAAATCTGCTGAAATGTCACTGAAGCGTACTTTGTGTGTCTGTATTATCTTTCTAGACACATCCTCAAACAGTTTCCAGTAAATAGCCATAGGTAAGAGAGGTTCGCTGGGTGTTTTTAACTCCGGCAGAGAGCGGAGTGTATTTCTGGGAATGTTCAAACATGCTGTCTCATTGCTATCTGCTGTAGTTAATGACTAACAAGTTTTGTTGCTCATTCCCTGTGAGGAAAATGACATACACTCACAACAAACACTCTGAATCATTAACTATTCCATCTGGAGCTAAAGTAACTCCTACATTCGACTCTTCTCGTACCTCAAGGTCAAGAAACCATGATTGCTCTGCAAATAAAGTTTAATGAAGTGAATGCACAATCACAAAGCTTAAGGATTTTCACATTGATTTCTGAAGCGAGCAAAAGCCTGAGGTGTCATTGGGATTGACATTCACAAAACAAGAGGGTTTAAGACATTTAAAGCTGAAGCGTGTTGTTTTTTATGTGGATACTATTGCATCTGCATTTGTCTCTTCATGAATTTTATTCTGAGCTCCTTTTAGAAGAAAAGCTGCAGTAGTTTGTGCTTAATGCACTTATACCTGAAAGGTAAAAGTGAGGTTACAGCATCAGATGAGAGGCAGTTTCCATCATTAAAGCTGTACACAGTGGGACACGTGTACCGCCAGATGTCTTTGTGTATTCAAGGCATGAGTTCAGGTGGAACGAAATGTCTTTACTAAAGATCCTTCAGCTGACAAATATGTACTCCATGCTGTTTTCGTAAGATGGGGAGTTTGTACCTACAGATACTTGGTGAAATTGGGCAGAAATGTAGGCTAGTTTCTATAACAAATACATGTATAGACTCGCTTCATTCATTCTTTTTAAGATAGGGTAACATATAAAGATATGATATCATATAAAGATAATAATAAATGGTTTGTATTCTTACAAATTATTAATCCCAATCATATACTGCAGGTCATAAGTACACATATTATTGTAGATAATCTTTTATTGGATGTATGTGAAGCAGACAGATTGAATGCATGTAACTTTCATTCGTTCACCTTGTCTTTGACCATCTCCACCCCGATTTGAAGACCTTTTCCCCTCACGTCGCCGATGATCTCGTACTTGTCCCGGAGTTTGGCCAGTTCGGTCAGAAGGTATGTCCCCACATCAGCACTGTTCTCCTGCATCTTGTCTTCTTTTATTGTCTGAAAGCAACATACAGCTTTCAATTTCAATTTATTAGCTAGTATGGATCATTTAATACTTCAAATAATGCAGTTCCATCCATCCATCATTATACTATTATTCTAGTTTATTTATTATCTCATTTAAAATGACATTTTAAGTATTCACTATTGCTGATACCAGATATTTTATGATGTACATTATTGTAGTAGTTTATAATCAGTGCTAGGTAGATTACTTAATCAGTCTTACTGATTATAAATTACATGACAAAAAAAATGTAGGTGGTAATGTAATCTATTAGCTTTCAACTTTTCAACAATATTCAACAATATCCTCTGAGTGTGCAGTAGGCATTTTTAAGAAAATAAAATGAAGAATTAGAGAGAATCAATAAATTTGTCTGATTGATATGCAATTGTAATCAATAAAAAAGATAACCGTATTCTCATACGAGCATTTTAAAATGAAATATAATCTAATTACAAGTACTTCATTTTTGGAATCTGATTATGTAATCCAGTCATCCAGATTACATGTATTCAGTTACTATACCTAGCACTGTTTACTCACTCACAACTATGTAGATACCATAATAATTATTTACCATAATACCACATCTCTTATTTTATTTTTGTTCTAGTTTATAATTTATCACACTTAAAATGACATTTTATGTAATCACAATTGCTGACACCAAAACTAAATAAATAAAACTAACAGTATACAGTACTAACAACTAAAAAGTCAAATGATCTGTACTTACATCTAGCACTGATGAGGCGACCGCACAGGCTAATGGGTTTCCTCCGAATGTGTTGAAATGAACTCCCTTCGCAAATGATCTGGCAATCTCTGCAAAATACGCAAATCACATTATATCAATGCTGAAAACAACAATCAATGCATAACACACTCATGACAAGATGCTTTAAGTTTTTAGGTTTTATTTATTTTGTTGTCAGAAATGTATTTTTTAGATGCGTTCAAACTTTTCAGGGTGTATGTGACTTAACACAATTCTCTCTCTCTCTCTCTCTCTCTCTCTCTCTCTCTCTCTCTCTCTCTCTCTCTCTCTCTCTCTCTCTCTCTCTCTCTCTCTCTCTCTCTCTCTCTCTCTCTCTCTCTCTCTCTCTCTCTCTCTCTCTCTCTCTCTCTCTCTCTCTCTCTCTCTCTCTCTCTCTCTCTCTCTCTCTCTCTCTCTCTCTCTCTCTCTCTCTCTCTCTCTCTCTCTCTCTCTCTCTCTCTCTCTCTCTCTCTCTCTCTCTCTCTCTCAGCTTCTCAGAGGATGAAGAGCGAACAGCGAGAGCCAGAGGACCAATTAGAGTGAATGAAAAACTAGGAAAGTGAGCAGTGGCACTCCAGCCTGCTTTCAATGTTCAAGTATGTGGGACTAATGAGGAATTTGAACTCATTATTTGATCCACATGTGTAAATGAGGTGAATGTGGACCTGTGGTACCACATTAGGAGCGCTATTTCAAATAAAACTTTCTTTAAAAAAAAGAATATCCAGCATTTAACACAGAGCTTTACAATATGCAATACTCAACCAGAGATTTTTAATGTCACAAAGCGTTGAGGTGAACACAACGTTGAGCCTATTAATGCAACATGAGAGAGATTTAATTTATAATTTGTGGTTCATTTTGTTCAGATAATATTTTAATTGACTGCCACGCGGGGAACTTAAATTCGAACTGACTACTGGGTTCATAGCGCTGCTTCCTGTTTCACCGTTGCCTTTTCTGCATAGCCCCTCATTAAACTTTGAAGAATAAGACTCAGTGTGTGTGTATCTCCACGTCTAAAGGCAGTTCAATTAGACTATGAATGCAAACTTGCTAAAACAGAATACATTTTAAAAACCCACTGACAGCTTAAATGAGCAAATCACACAATAAGTTAATCAGAATTTGGCTGATTTAACAGTAATAGGCACTAGCCTCACCTTCTGTGGTGACTAAAGCCCCCATCGGGAAGCCATTCGCAATGCCCTTTGCCATGGTAACCATGTCTGGAATGACATTATGTCCTTGGAAACCCCAAAAGTGGCTCCCTGTGCGGCCAAAGCCAGTCTGGACCTAAAAGAACCAAAAGTACCAATAAAAAAAATAAATAACTTTTTTCACACTGTAATTGTGATTTTTCAAAGTTGTAAGTACAAAGATTAGTGGAGTATGTTTTTCAAGAAAATACTTAAACATTTAATTTTTAATTCACTGTCACTTGCCATTTCTTTGTTATTATTTGTGAAATTTACTAGCAATTTACAGTGAAAATTGTTCAAAGTAAATCTTACACCAAAAAACTATTGCAGTGCAGGAATCAAGCAAGTATTTACATATCACAAAGGCATAAAACAAAATAAAACAATTGATTCAATTTTGGAAGTGTTTTTGTGTACAATTATTTTTTTTTTATTAATTATTCTGCGTACCTCAGTTTTTGCATCGTTCTTCTGTTGAAATGGGCTGTTTGGTAATTGCATAGTAATAATATAGTAATATTTTTTCAGTATGCATGCCTGGAGAGTATGCAAATTATGTGAGCATGGAATACCTGGACAACTTTTGTCAAATTGTATGATATACAACAAAGTGTTATGATTCCTATTTCGTGTTCCCTTTTTTGTGTGTTAGGACACTTATTTTGATATGTTATTCCTGTTCTCATGGTTTCTGTGTTTTACTTCCTGTGTTAGCCTTGTTTCCTTAGTCCCTGGCTTGTTTCCATAGTTACTCTCTTTAATCTCATTAGCTACTAATCACTTTCACCTGTTCCTTGTTCAAGCCGTTGGTTATCTTGTGCATTTAAACACCAGTGTTGTCTGGTGTTGTCCTTGTTCATTCAATACAGTATAAATGTGTGTAGTATGAATGTAATCCGGACGTACTACATTCGCCATGTTGTCATTATTATGTGAACTACCAGCTACAGTTGCATTGCTTCACAGCCATTCACAAATCCTCTCCCAGGGCCTCATGGGATAGTAAAGTGTCCATCTTAAGAACACTTCAGAATCTTGCCGGAAGTAGTAAGTAATCTGAGGACTTTTGCCTACTGTTTTATGAGTACTGTGAATTCAGACCTACTGCCTACTATATAGTAGGGGAGTATGCGATTTCAGATGCAGCCTAGGGTTTGTTTTTAAAAAAATATAAGAGTGATAATTCTGAGTCATCTCTACTATCTGAAGCACCAACCATGCACGTTTGGCTTCACTGATGTACAGAATAGGATTTACTAGCAAATTCTTCAGACCTCATCCGCTATACAGATTCCTCCTTTCTCCCGAACAAGCTGATAGGAGTCTTTCAGGTAGTTTTTTGGAAACTGAACAGCCCCACCAACACCCTGCAGAAAGATGAAAATCATGATATAACTTGTCACATGTTAATATTTGAGGACAATGAGCTTGTTAGTGGTATTTTGTTTTTACAACAGTACACTAACATATCGCATATTTGTTGATTTTAGTCAGGGCTGGCAAAATATGCAATAAATCTAAAAATGCAGACAGAATGTAAAGTATTGACAGACTTCACTTCCATGGATGCTGCTGGCCTGTTTATTTAATTACACTTGGATGAAAATGGAAGCAGTTACTGATCAGAATCATTTTATATAATTAAAAACATTAAATGCAATCTTCCATTAACTAGACTGTGCTACAATATACATAATACAGCAAAATACTGACATCCTGCTTTGAAAATGCGAGTTATTTGCACTTATGTTGTACTAACTAATTTATTACATCTTTTAGCAAAGTGCTGGGTAATGGATGTGGTCTTGTTTGTCAGCTAAAATGCCACTTATCATGTGAACGACGCAAATTACTCAATACTTGCAACTGGACAAGAACTGTGTTAGTTGAAGTATATTAAACTACAGCAGTTTCCGTGCTGATCTTTTAGGACACGCAGTTTATATTTTCAGAGCATTTGTTTGTTAATATAATTACATTTACACAGATTCAGTGTAATGTATGGTGTAATAAAACCTGGATGGGTTCTGCAAAGAAGGCAGCAATACGATTGGAAACAGTTGTAGCAAGCATCTCTTTGAGCTGATTGATATACATATCATTCGCCTGACAGTGACCTGAGGACAGACAGAAACAGAGATTCGCAATCTATGATGATACATGACATTTGTGCTAACAATTGAATAAGACCTAGATTTGATGAAAATGCGAGTGGTGCTTGTGCAGAACTTGCTGCAACAGTGCTAGGCCTTGTGAGTGGTTGCCAGGGTGTTGCTAAGATGTTCTGAGTGGTTTTAAAGTCCAACTGAAATCAAAATTGACCCTATTTACTTTGTTAGCGCATATTACTAGTCTTGTGGTGAAAAATCAATCCGTGCAAGTTAATACACAGAAAAAAATTGTTTGCCGTCGTAATCTTTAATCAAAGTCTGAAAAGTTACTTCCGGTGTGGAATGGCGTTCCTTCTCTGATGATGTAGGTTTGACGGCTTGGGTTGGGAAACGCTTAACCACTCCCCTCAAACCGTTAGTGTGTTATGAGCAGAGATGGAGAGGAGGAGCGCTAGAGTAAAACCCTGCCCTCTGTTCAATATTCCTTTTCACTGGGAAATACGTCACAACACTGGACTTTTTGTTTGTTTTTTTCAGTAACATAGACATAAAGAAAAAATATATATTTATGGTAACACTATAGTTCAGGGTTAATATAACCATTAACTTGCTGCTTCTTAGCATGGATATTACTAGGAAATTGGCTGTTTATTAGTACTTCTAAAGCACATATTAATTCCTTATTCTACATTCCTTAATCCTACCTAAATTTAACAACTACCTTACTAACTATTGATAAGCAGTAATTAGGAGTTTGAGGCAAAAGTCATAGTTAATAGTGAGAATTGGACCCTAATCTAAAGTGTGACAATATTTATAGTATATATATTTGTTACGTTTGGGTTAAGGTTAGGCTGTAGATTTCTAATATATTATTAGCTTTATATAAAAACTGTAGAAGTCGATGATATGTCCTCATTATGCTAATTTGTGTGAGTTTGTACCTGGGGAGCAGCTGCATTCTCGGATGGTTTGAACTGGAGAGTCTCTACAGTGGCTTCCTCCCCAGAGGCCGCTGAACACATCGGGACACATGGTCTACAATCAACACAACCCACATAGGAAATAAAACTCACAAAATGTATCAAAGTTTTGCAAGACAGATCTCACAACTCAAACACATACAGTTTTAAAACCTGCTTTTCAAATATGAAAATGCACTATATTCTCAGATTTTTTCTTTTTTTTCTTTTCTTTTTTTTACTTGAGAATCAGACTTTACATTTTTTTTCTTGTTTAAATTAAATTATAAACCTCACTAAATGTTATGCTTAAACCAAGAAAAAAAAAACTATTTGCTACTAAGAAAAATAAACTTAATTCAAGAAAAACTTCATATATAAACTGATTTTTAGATATTTTAATTCTTTAAAAAAAAAAGAAAAAGCACTTTCTAAGAAAATGTTTGGAGTTCTTTTTTTCCTTTATTTTCTTTTTGCAATGGCACTTAAAGGTAGGGTAGGTCGGATTTTTATAAAAAACTTTTTTTCAGATTTGTTTAAACTGTCTTTATATACCAATACATAATTAAAATGTAAGTGCTCTGAAAAAGAGAGTATAAAAATCGAGTGACTGTAGACCTTTTAATCTGCAATAAACACAGCTCATTATTTACATTCGGGACGAAACAATTGATTGGTTTGGGCGACTGTCACTCACTCTCGCAACCATGGCTACCACCCCTGTTGCTACCAGATCTGCCCATATGCGCGCGCACCCGTTTGATTTGAGTGCAAGAGAGACGCGGAACCTACGAAGAGTAAAATTATGGCAGAGAAAGAGCATTCAAAATTCAAAGCACCTGCATATGCAGTCAGCGAAGGCAAACAAGGCAAAAACTACTTCCTCGGACCCTGGTTGCCCGCACTCTTGAACGACCTCCTCTGCTTCGCCCTCGACCCCAGACCTGTCCTCGAACCGACGAAGCGGTACTTGTCTCCAGAGTGTAGTCCTCATTAGAGTCAACAATGTTTTCCTCATGGAAACTCGCAAAACACCGTATATGTTATGAATCTTACACGAAATTCACCTTCATCACAGTTTAACTGATGGTAATGGAAAAACGTGTATCAATGAATGCACGAACCTGTTCAATGAACCTGTTTTTAGCTTTGCCTTATAAATATAGCTTGTTACCTATAGCCTAAATATAGCTCGTTACCAAATCAAACAAAATATATTTTAAACTTTACCAGTATCGATATGCTAGCTCGATAGTGAGTACTAAAAGAAATCTTATTTGTTTATATTTATAGTGGTAAAGTTAGGTATTTTATTACATGTGATTCTGACATGATGTCACTGCATGCACTGCACTCCTTCCTGTCCACTCGTCTCAGGTAAATAAATGCGTCTTCCAGCTGAGCCTGAGCGTTTGGCGTCGCGCGTTCATGTGTTTTGGGGGCGTGGCTTTGGAAGGAGCTCAGAAGGGAGGGGGTGGAGTGAATGGAAATAATTAGCTGTGTTTACAACTGTCGTGAGAGGTCTACAGACACTCGATTTTTATACTCTCTTTTTCAGAGTACTTACATTTTAATTATGTATTGGTATATAAAGACAGTTTAAACAAATTTGGAATGTTTCTTTTTTTTTAGAAAATCCTACCTACCCTGCCTTTAAATCATTAAATAAAAGGCTGAAATAAAATATATTAATATTATGTATGGGTCAGATAATTATGCAAGCTTGTTTCCGCCACGGAAACAAAAATACAAAAGGAATTTTTTTTTTTTATCACAATTCTGACTTTTCAACACAAAAGTCATATTTACTTTTTGTATTTTTTTTATTCTGTGGAAACAGGTTTCCATAAATATCAATTTCTCAGAATTCAGTTGTGAGTTATAAAGTTTGAATTGTGAGATAATAACTTACAATTGCGAGAGAAATGTTATAATTACATTTCAAGTTTATGTTTTGCAATTCTGACTTTATTTCTTAGAATTGCAGCTATATTTCTCAGAATTGCAAATTTATATTTAGATTGCAATTCGGACTTTATAACTCGCATTTGCGAAAAATAAATATGTCAAATTGTGAGATTAAAAACTTGCAATTACCTTCTGTATTTGTTTTATTCCAAGGCGGAAACAAGCTTCCACAGATATCATCTTATGTACTGGGTTGTTATTCAAACCTCATGAGTTCTGACAGTAATTCTGTTACTTTTGCATTAAACACATACACCAAAATAACTTCTGATGTTTCCTCTTATAATTTGGTTTGTGGACTTGATACCGAGGAATATCACATTATAAAGCAGGTAGCTGACAGAAGGAGAGATGTGTGGGTGTGAGATGTACATTATGGCAGCCCAGAGAAGAGGGGATGGGATATTTGTAATCTGCGTTGGACGTCAGACCTGTCGCTTGTGGACTGCCACCATGATAAGAACCCCTGCGCACACAAACACAAATGATGCAGTGATTACTGTATCTATGGTTGAACAGGGCTGACACTTGAACTGACACCAACAGATTGCCCAAGAACTCGTCTTCCATTTGTTCAGATATTGGAAAGATTTATTGGCAAATAAGTTCAATCACCTGAGAGTGATGACGTCAAAATTTCCTGTGTGAAGTCGGGCCATTAGCACTGCAAGGTCATTCGCCTCCGAGCCACTGTTGGTAAAATACACAACCTAGAAAAAAAGACCATCACAATATTACAAAGGGAAATATATGTAAAGTATTTTAAAACATTTAAAACATTTTCTGCATGCATACATTTATCATTTAAAAGTTTTGTGTCCGTAGGTAGTTATTCTAATAGTTTTGAAATTAGTCTCTTCTGTTCACCAAGGCTGCATTTATTTTAATCTAAAATACAGTAAAAACTGTTATACTGTGAAATTATTATAATTTAAAATAAGTGTTTTCTATTTGAATGTATTTTAAAATGTAATTTATTCCTGTGATGCAAAGCTGAATTTTCAGCATCGTTACTCCAGTCTTCAGTGTCACATGATCCTTCAGAAATCATTCCAATAATTCTAATATGCTGGTTTCTTATTATTATCAATGTTGTAAACAGTTGTGCTGCTTAATATTTTTGTGGAAACCGTGATACATTTTTTCATGGTTCTTTGATTAATAAAAAAATGAACAGCATTTATTTAAAATATAAATCATTTGTGACATTATAAATGTATTTACTGTCACGTTTGATTATTTTAATGCATCCTAGCTGAATAAAAGTATTAATTTATTTTTCTTTCTTTTTTTATTTAAAAAAAAGCCCCTTTCCTATGATATAAAGGCAGCTATATATTGGCATGTTTAAAGACCCATTTCATCCACATTATTTTTAACGTTAGAGCTTCTGGTGTCATTCGCTTCCAGTTATTTTTAGCTGTTTAAAACTGTTTATGCAGCTTGATATCACAAACTGGCATTTCTTACCATATTATTTAAAGGGATAATTCACCCAAAAATGAAAATTTTGTCATTAATTACTCACCCTCATGTCGTTCCAAGACCTTCATTCATCTTCAGAACACAAATGAAGATATTTTTGATTAAATCCGAGTTTCTGACCCCCCATAGACTGCAACGTTATTACCACTTTCAGGCCAGAAAGGTAGTAAAGACATCATTAAAATAGTACATGTGACTACAGTGGTTCAACCTTAATGTTACGAAGTGACGAGAAAACTTTTTGTGTGCAAAAAGCAAACAATTTCCTCTCTTCCATGTCAGTCTCTGACGCTGTTCATGTATAAACAGTGCAGCGCTTCCGGGTTCTACGTCAGAACGCCGGCTCGGTATTGACCGGCTCCTGCGTCAGCATCGCACGTATGCGACTATTTTAAAGATGTCTTTACTACCTTTCTGGGCCTTGAAAGTGGTTATGTCTATAGGGGGGTCAGAAAGCTCTCAGATTTCATCTAAAATATCTTCATTTGTGTTCTGAAGATGAACAAAGGTCTTATGGATTTGAAGCAACATGAGGGTGAGTAAATGATGACAGACTTTTAATTTTTGGGTGAACTATTCCTTTAAATGTATTGTTGTAATTGTAAACACACTGATGTGTAGCACAAACGGTTTACCATTTACTGCATTGTGCTATTTTCTTCGTATTTACCTACAGCGGCTAATGAATCAAAAGTATCCAAAAAATAGCTTACTTTCACGTTGCAAAATAAGGTGGATACTGTATTTTTTTTTAAATATATATAACATAATTTGGACAATATTTAATTTGTATCAATTTCCCTATTTTTTTGTATCTTCAATAAAAATAATTAATCTAATTTCCAACATTAGAAAGCACAATGAAATGTAATAGCATCAATTTCTGTATATTTATCATTTCTTTATTATATAAGGATGTGATCCTTTGATTTGTTTTATTGTTATTTATTGATTAATAATAACATTTTGCTTATGGTTTTATTTTTTTATATATCAATCATTCAATTTTATTTCATTTACAGTATATTATATTTTTAGTACATTTCCTAAGACAAAACAACCCGGACCCCAGTTTGAAATCCGGCTGTGCTCAACCTTCCACTTCCAGCAATGAAAACATACCTTCAGCGGGTCTGGCAAAAGGGAGGCAAGTTTCTCTGCATACTCCTGCATTTGTGGGTACACGTAGATGGGTGTTGTGTGCCATAGACGCCTTAACTGTTTCTCGGCTGCCTGTGTCACTTTCCTGCAACCACATTCAAACTTCTGATTCGATTTTAGAACTAACACCACTTCATAAACAAAAACTAAGCCCATGTAAAAGCTCAGGGCAATAACATGCAGAAACAAGTACACAAATATTAATCTAATTGCAGTCATTTATTTAATTTCAAGCAAACTATAATGCACAATCATGAAATAAACAAATAAAGATGTTGCATGGCAACAAATTGAACCTTACGGGTTACAGTGTCCTACACTGACGGTGGCCACCCCCGCAAACAAGTCCAGATAGCGTCTTCCATCCACATCCCACAGCCACTGCATGTAACCCTGGTTTATGAAGACTGGCTTCTTGTAATATGTGACCTTCATGGTCATGGGGTTGCAGATGTGTTTCCTAATCTCTAGTAAACGGCCTTTAGACATGCCCTATAGGAGAATTCATTCATGCTTAAAGATAAACTGATTTCTCTGTGTATTTGATGATTTGATTTCTCCATGTGAATTATTATGAATGCCCCCAGACATTAACTTCTTACCTGATATGGCTCAGGTTTATAGTCACATGGGGGAATCTGGGGGAGGACAGGTGGTGTGTGTTTCACTGCTGATTTTTGACATAGCACACCTGGGGAGAGGTACACTTTAGTGCTTAGAAATGCATAGGGACAGTTCTATCTGTCTGTCTGTCTGTCTGTCTGTCTGTCTGTCAACGTGAAAGAAGTTTGTTTGAAGTCTTTGCAAATTTATTAAAAATAAAAAACGGGAAAAAACACATGTACATAAGTATTCACAGCCTTTGCCATGACACTCAAAATTGAGCTCAGGTGCATCCTGTTTTCAGTGATCAACCTTGAGATGTTTCTTGATTTGACATGATTTGGAAAGGCACACACCTGTCTATATAAGGTATCACAGTTAACAGTGCATGTCAGAGCACAAACCAAGCCATGAAGTCCAAGGAAATGTCTGTAGACCTCCGAGACAGGATTGTATCGAGGCACAGATCTGGGGAAAGATACAGAAAAGTTTCTGCAGCATTGAAGGTCCCAATAAGCACAGTGGCCTCCATCATCTGTAAATGGAAGAAGTTTGGAACCAAGTTTGAAACCTGCTCCAGAGCGCTCTGGACCTCAGACTGGGGCGACGGTTCTTCTTCCAATAGTACAGCGACCCTAAGCACACAGCCAGGATAACAAAGGAGTGGATGTGAACTCTGTGAATGCGTGGCCCACCCAGAGCCCAGACTTGAATATGATTGAACATCTCTGGAGAGATCTGAAAATGTCTGTGCACTGACGCTCCCCATCTAACCTGATGGAGCGTGAAAGGTTCTGCAAAGAAGAATGGGAGAAACTGCCCAAAAAATAGGTGTGCCAAGCTTTTAGCATCATACTCAAAAAGACTTGAGGCTGTAATTGGTGCCAAAGGTGCTTCAACAAAGTATTGAGCAAAGGCTGTACTTGTACAGATTGTTTTTTTATATATAAATTTGCAAAGATTTCAAATAAAGTTCTTTCATGTTGTCATTTTGGGTTATTGTTTGTAGAATTTTGAGGAAAATAATAAATGTAATACATTTTTGGAATAATACTTTAACATAGCCTAACAAAATGAAGTGCTGTAAATACTTTCCGGATGCACTGTTGATAGATCCAGAACCAAATCAGAGCAAACGCAGAGTTATTCGTCCTTTTTTGTTATGACAGGACCGTTATGGTCGGAGTATAAATACGCAACACAGTTATGCAAAACTTTACACGAATGTTCCGGTCACTTTAAATGTGGAGACAAAAACACTGCATTCTTACCGCCTTCTTTGTGGAATTCCACACAAACGTTCACTGATTTCCACGAATCCGTTTTCCCCAACACAGACGGGCCGTGCAGCCGAGAACAAACTTTATGCATTATAACTGTTTTCAGAACAATTCTTCTGCAACGAATCTAAAATGTAAGTGTCGACAAGCGGTGAATTCTTCCCCAAAGAGTGCTCGGGGAGGGTCGGGCTCAACCAATGACGTGTGGGGGTAAAGTCTGTCTCGAGGCCTTTCATTGAGAAGTGTCGTCCGTCCCTTCACACTCACAGAGAAGGGCTGTTCGTTTGGATTTTATATTGTTACTTTTAATATGGCTAAAAGTAGGCCTATGTCAAATCTAGTTTGTTCAGTCTTATCAGGTTGTATCCACGAAATGGTAAATGAGTAAATGTAAATCTCCAGAATATAAAATACTGTAGATGGGTCAAATTAATGTATGTATGGGAATAAGGCTTTTTATTATTATTAAAACTAACAGGTTGTTCCCACCTTTTTGTTTTATCCTTTGAAAATATTGTTATGCCATTGTTATTGCATATCAATTATAATTTTGTTATAATAATGTTATAATTTTAAAATGATATTATATGTATTTTTTTTATGGTTTTATTGTTCCAGACCCAGATTGTTATCTTAAAATATGAAAATCCATTATAAAAGCGAGACCTTATTGTAAAGTGTTACCATAAAAATAATAGGTCATAGGCTGAAGTAGAAAAAAATGTTGAGATTATTTTAAGGCCCAATAAATTGTTTTCTACTAAGCAATATTTTCCATGAACAACTCAATGGTGTACTGTACATGTGTTGGCTGATTTGGTTAAATGTGTTTAAGCCATCATTCTCATAATAACCACTCCAACACACCTGAAACAGTCTGAGCATGTGTTTAATGGTTTTGCTATGCGCTTTCACAAGTAATGTTTGTTATGGAAAAGCAGAACACAATAAGGATGCATTACAGAAGATGTATTATAGTCAACTTAAATAGGTTAACATCACAAGTTTAATTTCATCACCTCCAGTTGTTTGAATTCACACAAAAAAACAGTAAAGAAAATAGCAACATCATTTCAACAAGACATATTCTTAGTGTATAACAAACTAATGTTTTTGAATTTAAATGATTTTAATACAGCAAATGTTGATTCAATTGGGGTTTGGCATATTGAAATCAAAAACTGATTTCAGTAACAAAGCTTGAATGCCTATCAACATGCCTTTTCTTTGATAGCTTACTCTCAGATGAAAAGACTGAAATATTATTTCACACTGTCCTGAGATTTCACGTTAAATTAGATGCTGTTACAAACACACATTAAGCAGATTTGCCATTGCCTGAGAAGAATTGATGCATTACTTTGTCAATGCAGATTTATTATGCATGAAACTGAGAATGTATGACTGTTGAACAACAAAGACATAAAAAATTTTATGCTACTCACAAATCAACAAAGTTAGATTATAGGATGATTTATACTGTATGGCTTAGGCAAACCCAATAAAACTATTTATCTGTAGGTTACATATAAATGCATTTCTACATATTATATATAACAATTTAATTTATTTTATATTTACATGTACGCTTTAGACATAAACACATGTTTAGTGTGTTTAACTCTATCCAACAAAATACACACCAGTCTTCTCTCAGATATTTCTGCATAAAATAAGGCAACTTGGAGTTTGACTCTAGCACTGGCAAGGGCTATTTCATTAACTCGTCTCCATGTAACTGGTTTTTAATGGTTAGCGACTTGTGCATCAACAAGATAATAACTATTTGGTTATTTTGGAATGAATTAGTTTAATAAAATATTTTTATATTTTCTTTTTTATATCAAACATAAAAAAAAATGCGATTCTGAATTAATAGCTACCTATACAGATTTGGAAAAATAGATTCTCACAGGGTTACCATTCAGAGAAACACAAATTCTTAAAGCCAATAATTCACTTGGAAAAACGCTGGCAGTTTACTTTTTAACTTGAATTTTACACCTGTTGTGCCTTTGTGTTCAAAATCAGTACCAATTACATTTATATTAATACAATCGGCAGAAGTGTTTAAGCGAGTTTACCTCCACCTGAGAGTTGTAAATATCAAAGGCAAATTTTACAGTTTACAATCAGTTCAAATCCCTTTTCATGTCTTTACATTTGCATGAGTGCACCATAAATATACAAAGACATTTTGAATTGTACGGCTGAGATTACACTATGTTTCCAGAATGAACACCATAATATGCAAGTAAATACTATTCAATTTCAAATTCATTAAATTTGAACACTTTAAATACCCCGATGATTATTATGTAACGGAGGGGGAGGGGCTATCAGACTCCGATGTTGAATGACAAAATAACCTTATAAAATTCATACACAACACGGTTGAGTAAATAGTGCATAAGTGCATAGTGTATAGTGCGTTGTTTGAGACACAGCTAAAGCCTAAATGGCTATTTCGCTATTGGGTAACATATAGCCAAAAGTACCAAATTTGTACCAGAGATAGAAAATGTATTTAGTTGGGAATTTTGCAGAAATCTACATTAAAGTAAATAGGATCCATTTTGATTTCATGTTAACTTCAAAGACTTTAAAACAGTTCTTTTAAGTGTAAAAAGATTTTTTTTTTTTGGTGTTTATAAGCGTCTCCTCATCAAAGTACACAATCTGTCAAAGAAACCTCTGTGACTTCACAGTCTCTTTACAACGCTCTACAAACTGCACAAGTAAAGTTCACAGCTCACAGACCTTTTTCAGACCTCAGCTCTGAAACGAGTCCTTCTTGCTTACACCTAGTTAAAAGTATCATTTGTATAAATATAAATCCTCTTTCTTAAACCAATGTAGCAAGATAAAGCGCTTCTTTTAGGGCTTGGCATGAGCTGTTGATAGTCTTAGTGTTTAGGATATTGTTTTTGCTGCATTCGAGGCGGATTGCATCTCTGCCTTCATGCACTGGACCACTATGTGCTAGTAGGATGGCATCAAGACTGTTGAATCCACATAACCGTTTACCATCACCCTCACGCCTTCCTGTGGCGCGGGACAGTACGATTGGTGGACGGCAGGTTTGCGGGGGTGAGGTGGTTGCTGGCTTGTGCATTGATCAGCCTGGGTGTAATCGTCCACACCCTGATGGGACGTTTCCCTTTGCAGAAACAGAATATTGTTTGATGTCACTTCTTTGACCTTGCTATAGTCCTCCCCGGTGCGATCGGACCCTTCAGCCTCACGGTTAGGGTCTGAAAGCGGCCTAAGAAGTAGCATATTGTCCGGGTTGACCCTCTGCACCTCTAAGTATTCCAAGGAACGTGACGGAGGCACGCAGTGAGCAGGAGTGTCGGAGCCGTCCCGATTGAACTGGTTGTAGCTTTGGGAATGTGGGCAGGCCGCCTTGCTGAAGAGGCCCTCCTGTGGCGGGATGTCCTGATGGTGAAGCTGGTGAAAGTTGCTTGCCGTTGCATGTGGTGACAAATGGCTGAGGATCTCTGGGACGCTGTGGTAGGCCGGTTTCGCAGCTCCTACTTGGTAGTGGTGGTGAAGTTGAGGTTGGGGAGACGAAAACACAACTGGCCAGGTCTTGACGCGTCCATCAGGGGACTCTGGAGAGCTGGGTTCAGGGCCCTGGCTTTCACTGCTTTCAGTTGAAGCCCAGCTCGTTTCTCCATGCTGGCTATACTGATGTTGATCGCTTCCGCCTCCTTCTCGTCCCTCTACGCACTTCTCCAAAAGCAGGGTGCGACTGTCGCAGCTGCCCCGGCCGGAGTCGCAGTCCGATGGGCTTTTGGACTTCATGCATTCCTCTGATAGATCTTTACCATCCAGTACCATCTCTTGCTCCTCATTGTCGTACACCTCAAGGTACTCAACCAGTAAGTCATCATAATCGGTGGTTGGAGGGAAACCTTGGATCACCAGAGAATTGAAAACTTCCTCTGATTTCCCGCTCTGTAAAGAAAGCAAAGCAATTGAAATAACTGCCAAAAAATGCACTTCAAATAATGTCAAAGATATCAAAACCTTTTTTTCCTCAGCACATGCTTTCCAACGAATGAACTTGTGAGACATTTCAAGGGGTATGAAGATTATTATAATTTGTCTTCTGAGGCATTATGGATTTTTGAAACAAAAAAAGGTTTTCTTAAAAATTGGCTTCCTCAGTCTGGATTTAAAAGACAATTATGAACTGAAAAAATGTGAAAAATTAGTTGGAAAATGACACTAACTTTGTAACATCGACACTGTTATTGAACTGAACTGAACTGAATCAACATTGAACTGAATAATAACACTATTGCCTTCTGTAGAGCTTCTAATAGCTAAATTAAAAAATATAAAAAATTGGTGCTCTACCAAAAGAGGAGGTGCAACAAAAAAAATCTAAAATTCATAAAAGTTAGGAAAATAAATTCAACTTTAATAGTTAAAAAACATGTGACGTTTCCTTGATGGTGGCCGAAACGTCACATGTTTTTTAAACTATTATAGCTAATATAATTAATTTCATAATTGATGAACTTTGCAACATTGACACTGTTCAACTGAATCAACTAGCTTAAGCTGAATAATGACACTATAGACATAATGTAGAGTATTGTATTACAGCTGAAATTGAATTTGTTTCATAATTGATGAATTCTGCAACGTTAAAATTGTATTTTCCTGTTCATTACTGTGAAGCTGCTTTGACACAATCTGTATTGTACATTTATATTTAAATCTGCTATATAAATAAATGTCACTTGAACTGATTTAACTTTCAATGGTTGCATAACACAATATTTAGCATTCAATCTTTGCTGTCTGGCGTTACAACAAACACATTCAATCTTTGCTGTCTGGCGTTACAACAAACACATTCAATCTATCTTAAAGAGTCCATCTTTAAAGCTAACTTGAAAACTTTCAAAGATGATTTGGAAACAGGTTCTTCTGAGTACCATGAGTGACCGTTTTATTACCTTGAGCAGCTGTTTGTCGAATCCTTTGATTTTCGGTCCAGGAACAGGAGGCAGCAAACAAAGCTTCACACTGAATACAAATATATTTGGGAAAAAAAAAAAAAAAAAAAAGTGAGATTCTAAAAATGTATATTGAATTCAACATTTTGCTCAAACCTGTTCTTCAAAGGTTAAAGGCACACTATGCAGTTTCCGTTTTTGTCAAACAGCGACCCCTAGAGTCGCTGTGGAGTACTTGTATGTAACGTTACTGTCGTAAATACCACTCACGCAGAGCCGCCTCTGCACACTCTTCCGACTGCGCTTTCTTCGTCGACTCTGCCATGATTCACGCCCCAAACCCCCCCCCCCCCCCCCCCCCCCCCGCTTTGCTATCGGGATGATTCGCCCTACTACGAGTTCGTTTAACATCGAAATTATTTCGAAGCTGTTATATTAAGGTACAAATCTTGCATAGTGTGCCTTTAAATACATTTTAGTAGTGTATTTATAATATGTATATAATAACATAAATGTACTCATTTGGATGATTTATTTAGATAAACAATTATTATATTTTCCTAGGGTGTTTAATAGTAATTGGTCTTCATTTCTTTGTGCAAGGTTAAGAACAATGTCTATCAACAAATGCTTTTCATGCATGATCATAATATAAGCACTATGGATACTGAAAAGGGATTTATCTACAATACGGAACAAAAGCTTCCACGTGTCCCGACAGGATTAAGAGATTAATTTTGGATCCCGTTTGTCCTTGTACTATTGAGAATCCCTCACATTATTTGACCACGTAATTAGTCTATCTTTTGTCTATTTAAATCTAGGTTGAGAGAAACTGGCCTAAGACTACTACATTTGAGAGTGAAGTGAGGTACTGCAAAATCTGGATCAATCCTCTAATGGCAGTTTAATCCTACATAAGTATTTGTCAGCAAGAACATTGTGTATAAATAGCCAGAGCAAATTTGATTTCAATCACACTGATAGGTATGAATGAACTAATAGGTATTTGCCAATGCCGGGTATAAAAACTGAATAATATGCAAAACTAAATAGATTAAATCTCAACCAGCGAAATATATCTGTAAACAAAAACAATATATTAAGGGACATGGTGAAAAAAAAAAAAAGAGATGGGAGGAAAAATTATTTGGCAGTGCTTTTGCGTTCTCTCGCAAATGATTTGTGTTAGTAAAGTAAAGTTTCTCGGGGAGAGAACGCAAAACCATTGCCAAATAATTTTTTTTCTCCACCATGTCCCTTTAGGGGCTCCGTACATTTAAAATAAAGTAAAATAGATTTAAAATGAAAAATAAGATGAACGTAGGGCTGAGTGGTGGAAATGTTTCAGGCTCAAAAACGCACCTGTTTCTATTTATGTTTAGCGTCCAGGTGAGGACGAGGACGAAGAAGACAGAGAAAATCGTGATTATGATCCACAGCGAACGCTCTCTGGGTATATCTATACAGCACAAACACAAAAACAGGAAATGGTGATGAATAGAGTGCATCTCCACTGCAATTTGTTTTCTACTTATGACACTAGATTGCGGTGACACACAGTACTACAAAAAATGAAAAAGAACAGGATAAACATTGGGTAAAATTGGGTCACTGCATTTAAAAAATAACCAAAAATACTATGAAAAAACTCTTGAAATAAACTAATTGGAACAGTGTGGGTATGTGAAAATGCTGTGAGCTGGAAACAGGCCGATCTCTGACTCATTTTGCTCTATTTCATGCTCGCCGTCGTCAGGTGTGACTCCCACCGGGCCTGACTTTCCACGGAAGCTCCAGGGCAACTGAGGCCCAACAGGAGCTGCAACTCAAAAACATGCGTGGCTGAGGTTGTGCTAGCCGGGTAAAGATGAGGTCATAACTCCCTGGAGAAACTGAAAGCCTGTTGGGACTCCCTCTACAATTGTCTGCTCTGTTAGATACATATGCGTAGAACAGATTTGTTCTCAGGCTCAGCGGGAGAACACAGGAACACAGACTATGGTCCTGAAACGGCTCTCTGGCGGTGCTGGATGATCATTTAATAGGCTTCAAGATTACCTCAACCTACTGGACCAGAAATGTTTTGCTTCTCTTACATGTGTCTGAGCTGAAAAAGGGCACGTATTTTCAGATGTTACCATTTTTCGCATCATTACTGGTGCAGGTTTTTATGTTTAGCAGCTGGCAAGTTAAAAAGTTTTAGAACTAAAAATCTTGGATTACAAATGTAAGTTAAACTAGAAAATAATGTAACTTTCAACTCCAATTGTTATGCTGATATGCTGAATTTAATTTGTAATAGTTGTATTAAATTCGCATAATGCAGAAAACAATACCTTTTATAAAAACATAAATAAATAAATAAAAATAAAAATAATATACACAGGGTCAAACGTTTGGAATAATTAATATTATTAATGTTTTTAAACATGAGTCTCTGCATTTACAGTGAAAACAGGAATTTTGCTAAATATTATTACATTTAACTGTTTTTATATATATATTAAAATGTAATTTTTTTCTGTGATGACAAAGCTGAACTTTCACCATCATTCTAATATGCTGATTTGATGCTCAAGAAACATTTCTTCTTATTATTATTATTATCAATGTTGAAAATAGTTGTGCTGGTACTAAATATTTCTATTTCAAATAAATGCTGTTCTTTGGAACTTTCTATTAATCAAAGAAAATGTATTACAGCTTCCAGCATTGATAATAATAAGAACCATTATTAATAATTGAGCCCAATAATAACTGATAATAATTAAGAAGCAAATCAGCATATTAGAATGATTTCTGAAGGATCATGTGACACTGAAGACTGGAGTAATGATGCTGAAAATTCAGCTTTGACATCACAGGAATAAATTACACTTTGAAATATATGAAATATAATATTAAAACAGAAAACAGTTGTTTTAAATTGTAATAATATTTCACAATATTACAGTTTTTTGATCAGATTAATGCAGCATTGCTAAGCATATAAGACTTCTTTCAAAAATATTAGACATCTTAACTATTTCAGACTTTTGACCTCAGTGTGTGTGTGTGTGTGTGTGTGTGTGTGTGTGTGTGTGTGTGTGTGTGTGTGTGTGTGTGTAATATATGTATGTATGTATGTATATCTACAGCATATTTGGAACAAAAACACTAAAGAATAAAATCTCCCTAAAAACATTTATAATAATCAAGTTTACTTTAAAAAAATGAAAAGAAAAAAGACTTACAATCAGGCATTTTGACATAGCTGGTTTGGGTCCACTCACTCCAGAAGCCATGATCAGGTTTACATCGCACCTGCACCATGTATTCTTTACCAGGGTGAAGACTGAACACGTTATAGTACTTCTGCATGCCAGCATTATACTCCTACACACACATAAAGAGAACACTTAAGATCACTGATCAATATGAAAATACATGAAATATATTTAATTATTAATAATAACTTTCTTAATAAAATGTCTTAAAAGTAAATAATATACAAATATCAAAACTCAATTTATTGCATATTGCTAAATATGTTGATATGTTGTTGGTTGAATTCAGATCAAAATAAATCTTTACTTAAATGTTTATGCAGTTAACTCTTAAAATCAATACAATCGCAGCATCAGCAATGATCATCAGTTACATGTGTTGCCTCAGTTCATAGAGCCAATACTATTGCTCTCGGGTTACTCTGTCACTAGGCAATCATTATTGTTCATGCCTCTGTCTTACTGAAGCATAGCCTTTGGGGTAAAAAAACAAATCTGGTTTGATCTAGTCCCTGTTGTTCTGCATATCTAGCCTCCCTCAGGTTTCTGCGGACTAATGAAGACATAAACCCAGGCTGGGACAGTCAATGATTAAACTGCTTTGTGTAACAGCTGATTTAACTGCGTTCCATTCATTTAAGATCTCGGATAAAATCACAAACAAACAACTGTTAACTGTTCTCTAGTCTGTTGTTAATATTTAAAAAGCTCACATTCAACAAGTTAGATGATAATACCAGTCAATCATATCAAGAAAACAAGCATGTAAAGTCCTGTGTATTGTGAAGATGGCAAACTGCATTCTAGTTGTTTCCTCTAGGTGGCGCAAATCTAAATAGTCCAGTGCAAACGGTAATAAATCTAGACTAATCGATAATCAAACACTTTCTAAAGAAGATGCACTATTTCTTTTTTTTCAACCCACCTCCCATTCTTTATCTTTTTCTTGTTTAACTCGTAGCTGGTAAAGTAGCGTGATCCACCCTGAGCGGGTGTCTGCGGTTCGTGGTTTCTCCCAGGTCACTCTTACAAAAGGACCCTGGTCTTCATGGACCACTACTGCTGTGACGTTCTCTGGAGTGTTCGGTTGAACTGTGGGTGAAATAGAGAGGACAGGATAGGATGAGCAAAATATACAAGAGGGTAAACCTACTAATGTGATAATATGATCCTGTGATATAAAACCGTGAGGCATTTTTTAGGATTCTTCAATGAACAGAAAGTTCAGTAGAACAGCATTTATTTGAAATAGAAATATTTTGTAACAATGTAAAAGTATTTGGTGTCACTTTTGATCAGTTGGATGCGTCTTGCTGAATAGAACTGAAGTATTAATAAAAAAAAAAGAGACTCAAAACTTTTGAATGGTAGTGTACATCACACCATTTTGAATGTAAAGGGATAGTTCACCCAAAAATGAAGATTCTGTCACAAAGGGCCAGATTTACGAACAGCTTGCGCCAACCAACGCAAACCCTTATTTGGAGTTACAAAACTACTGTCAGGATTTACTAAAGACACGCAGTGAAAACTTCGCGCTGAAAAGGCATGGACAGGGTTATTTTTGCGGCTGACCTTATTTGATATGCATTTTTTAAACGCAAAATTTATGGGAGGAGACTATTCAGATGAATCATGCAAGGTGATTTTCTAAGGTTTGCTCTAGTCAATTTACTGGTATTTATGCAAGCTTGTTTCCGCCACTGAATAAAACATTTTAAAAGATAATTGCGACTTTTTATCTCACAATTGCGAGTTTACGTCTCGCAATTCTGACTTTATTTCTCAGAATTGCGAGATATAAAGTCAGAATTGCGTGAAATAAAGTCAGAATTCTGAGATATAAAGTCAGAATTCTGAGATATAAAGTCAGAATTGTGAGATATAAAGTCACAATTGCGTCTTATAAAGTCAGAATTCAGACTTTTTTTCTCGCAATTGCGACTTTATATCACGCAATTCTGACTTTATATCTCAGAATTCTGACTTTATATCACGCAATTCTGACTTTATAACACATAATTGCCAGTTTATATCTCGCAATTCTGACATCTTTTCTCAGAATTGTGAGGTATAAAGTCCAATTCTAAGGGGGGAAAAAAGACGGACTTTTTTTTTTTTTTTTTACCTTAGAATAGTTTATATCTCACAATTCTGACTTTATAACACGCAATTGCGACTTTATATCATGCAATTCTGACTTTATATCTCCCAATTGCGTGATATAAAGTCAGAATTCTGAGATATAAAGTCAGAATTGCGTGATATAAAGTCGCAATTGCGAGAAAAAAAGTCAGAATTCTGACTTTATAACACGCAATTGTGACTTTATATCTCGCAATTCTGACTTTAAAACACGCAATTGCGACTTTATTTCATGCAATTCTGACTTTATATCTCGCAATTCTGAGAAATAAAGTCAGAATTGCGAGATGTAAACTCACAATTGTGAGATAAAAAGTCGCAATTATCTTTTTTTTTTTTTTTTTTTGTGGCGGAAACAAGCTTCCATAGGTATTTGAGCCATTATTGAACGCCCAAAAAAAGCATGTCTTAAACCAGACGCTAATGTGTGCTGCTCTTGGTAGATTTTCCACTCCCTTCTGAGCTTTTTTGGTATTGCCCTCTCATGCTAATTTGCCATGTTTAGTAAATCTAGCCCTAAATATAATATATTGATGAATGTCAATAAATTAGGACGAAAAAAGTACAAAATAACTTTTAAAGCCATATGATCACTTTGTATGAGGAACAGACTGAGATTTGCACCATTCACTGAAATTCTAGCCTTTACTGTAGCTTTAAAATCTCATTTGCTTATTACAAACCAGTTTTGGAGTTTGACAGACTTTGATTGATTATACAGAAAAGAGTAGCTCTGATATTTTTGTGTTCCAAAAATGTCATGCAGGTTTTTGAACGACATGAGGGGGAGTAAATGATGACATAATGTTCATTCTTGGGTGAACTATTGATTTCAAATTCCGTGCATTCAGCAATAACTCAGAAAACTAGTTTCTTCCAGATTGAGGGTAAGGTCAACCTAATGAGGTCAACCTAAGTGACCTTTGCACACCAACCTGAAAACTTGCTGAAGAAGAAGAAAGAAAGAACAGAAAAGTGTGCTTCATATTGTGAACGAGTGTTTCGCCCCTTCAGCATAAATAAAAAAAACATTAGTTAAAGTTTAGTCTCAGTTATAGTTGTACATATGAGTTAATGATAAGGAGGAATTGGACTGCACAAATTGTTCAGATCAAAAGAACTTGACATGTCAAATTGTGCAGGAACTAAAAATAAACCAATCAAATTATATTGGTAAAAATGACCCTTTTGGCTTAATGCGCGAGAGAACATGTGACAGACGGAAACTGTGTGTAATATTTTATGACCCAGACGACAGAATAATGTTCTTTCGCAACAGTGATTCCAGACGGGCAGCAATAACATTCCTCTCATTGATGCAACAGCGGTCTGTACATCCAATATGCACTAATAAACGAAATTACAAACGAATGACACATTATGCAGGAAGGAACATAAGGTGAGAGGGGCGGATGAAGAGAAATGAATGGGAAGGGGGTGATACAGTAAAGGAAGAACCTACAGTAACATACAGTATAAGCATACCTATATAGACCACGTCCACCTCCACAGGCTCTGAAATATTCTTCCCCAGGGCATTAGTGGCCACCACAGTGATGTTATAGTTGACCCAAAGCGATGTGTCGTTTTTGTTGAAGAAACACGAGTTCTCGCCCGCGGTTCTGTAATCCGGGCACTCGTAGACCGTCTCGGAGCTGAATATGAGAGATATCAACAGACAGATTTACACTTAATAACTGAAATGATACAGACACCAGAATTAAATATGAACATTTCTACAGCTAGCTTGTGTCTGAACACTGTGACAATCCATAATCAGAGCCAATATGCACATCCAAAACTGAAAATAATATTTTGATGATAAATGTGCCAACCATAATACTCAAAACTCATGATGTTACCATCAAAATATGAACTAAACTTGATCAGTGTACTTTTCATTTACTACTGTATGTTTGGGCCAAAAAGAAAATGAGTTTCTCAGTGTTTAGTCCATGTATGTTAGCTTTGATACTAATCTAAACTACAATTCAAAGGTTTGGGGTCCTAATATATATTTTAAGAGAAAATTGATCAAAAGTGACAAATACTTTTACATTATATATATATATATAAAAAAATCTATTTCAAATAAATGCAGTACATTTGAACTTTCTATTCATCAAAGAATCCTAAAAAAATATTAAGCAGCACAGCTGTTTTCAACATTGATAATATGAAATGTTTGTTGAGCGGATAATCAGAATATCAGAATGATTTCTGAAGGATCATGTGACACTGGTGTAATGATGCTGAAAATTCAGATTTGACATCATAGGAATAAATTACATTTGAAAATAAAAAATGAAACAGATATTTTAAATTGTAATAATATTTCACAATATTACAGTTTTTAATGTATTTTGATTAAACAAATGCAGCCTCGACGTATTTCAAAAACATTAAAAAAAGCTTACCAACCCCAAATTTTAGAACAGTAGTGTAGTGTACTCCTTAAAGTTGACAAAATAAACCTTTTATTGCAGTAAATGTACAGTCTTTCTGGGAAAACGGACCAAAAATATTGACAATTCATCTTCCCTGCAGGGGTGTAGGAACATTTTTGTAAACGTATCCCAACAACATTACAAACTCTGCACCCTTGAAATATCAGAATTCAGCACATTCTTCACATGAGAACTGTACGAACATGAATTCTACGAACTCCACTTGGTGTGGCATTACATGGTATTACGGTAGGTTTGATCTGTTTGTTTACAGTACTTGCTGAATCTCAAAGCCATAATGTTGGCATAACACTTCATGGATGTGCTCTGGTGAAAATCGGAGTAAATTATATTTAGCAGGTTGTGTGGGCACTTGTGTGTTGGCTGAAAGCAAGTCATGTATATATTTCTGATTATTTCACATATGAGCTCAGAAATAAACACATGGCAGAGAAAATCTAGTTTAAACCACTCATTACTGAAGAGGAAAGGGCAAGACAAAGAAAAGATGCTCATTAAACAATCAATCAATGGCTCTAGAAAAGGAAAAAGAATAGAGACTGACTTTTCTAGACGGTAGTAGAGGGCATAGGTTGTTGGCAGACCCCCGTCATCTCCAGGCTCCCACCAGCAGGTGAAGGTCTCCTTCTCTGGGGAGCGACAGCTTGTGAGTCTGGGTTTGCCTGGGGAACTGACACCTGTGGATATATATTGTGCCCATTTAGAGTGAATAGAGAAACCGGAAGTCTAATTCGCCGTTGGTTCCTTCAAGATTTCACTATGGGGTTTTACAATGGTTTTTTTTTACATTTTTGAGTAAAATAAAGTATGTGGTAAGCATAAAAAAAACTAGTTTTACGGAATTTTACTGTTTTATTTTACAGATTTTTCATGTATTTTTGAAATGTGGTAAAAAAAAAAAAGTCAAATTACTGAAATAGACTGCAAATGTACTTTTCCTGTGTAAAATTACATGAAAAACATGCAAATGTCATGTCAATTTCTGTAATTTTTTTTTCTGGCACCCCAGCTGCCGGAATATTAAAGTTTTTTTACGGGGATTTTTTTTACAGTACATTGCACACACTCACACCCCAAGCTTTTCTAGTTACTTTTTTAAAAATTCACGTTTTCGCTATGGGTGTGTATAATTTAAGTTGAAGCACAAAACGTCAAAGTACAGTCAAGTTATGTATCACACAGGCTTTATTTTACTCATAAATTGAAAACCCCCATTATAAAACCCCATATTTAAATCTCGAAGGAACCAGTGGTGAATTAGTCTTCCGTGACACATTAAAGTCACCGTGATATCAAAATTGATAGTTATTATTTTTATGGAATATTGTATTTTTATTATTATAAATGATTTATTTGTGAACAATATATGTTTTTAATTAATGTGCACTTGTAATCTTTAATCAAAATAACCTTTTTTCGCTTCTTTTTTCTGATGATGCGAGGACGGGACAACCTGTCACTCACGTGAGATCGCTAACGACAATCATCCAATCAATCGACGGACCAAATCAAGTCCCGCCCTACATTTTTTCTTGTTCGAGAAGCCATTTCACTCTAACACACGTCATAATAGGGAAGAAAAGTCTATCTCGACTTCCATGCCAACTTTTACATTTTGTAAAATAGATCTTTTTCTGTGTGCAAGACTATTTGTATGTAAATTATCACGTTAAATTCAATGGAAAAATGAAGGATTAACACTAATTTGTTTGCTTTGCGTTGCATTAACAAGGCCTATGATACTCTGTTCATGCATATACTAACCAAAAAAACTACCATGGTATTCTTTTAAGCACTTTGGAGAACCATGTAAATACCATGGTACTTGAATATGGCAATCATTCAATACCATAGTATGTAAAAATGGATGATAATGTTTAAAAGCTTGGGGTTTAAAAGTTAGTCAAGTTTAAAAGGTTTAAAAGTTAGTCAAGTTGAACTTCTTACTGTAGGTTTACAAGCAATAACACTGCTCACCTGCTGCTTGTGATATTAAATTGGTAATAAAGGTCAAAATCAGCACGGCCCCAGAGTTCCTCATTGTCCCTGATGGCTTCTAAACGCCTTAGATCTGTCAGTGAGAGATAAGAGAGAAAGCGAGATATTAGATCTTTATGATTTCCATTGGCATAAAGATCCCAAATAATTCTTTAATAGATGGGGGAAATACTGTGAAAGGTGTTTATACAAAATACATCTATTACAAATATAAATGTGCACGAGCAAATTAAACATGACAGACAGAAATACAGGTTATTGAGGAGAGCAGATACAGTACTGATTCTCACGGGTTAATGAGCCTTCTGTGTTTACAGTATAACATAAGATCATGTTGATGTGGGACCATTACAATGAAACAGACACTGGACGAAACAAAGACATATTTATTTGGAAAACTTTCTTTGTCACCTGTCACCTGAAAATATCTACTGCTTACAAACCAGAGCAATCAAATATGCCTCTTCGAATATATTTTGAATATGATCCATAAAAAAAAAAAGCAAGTCTAGTTCACATAAAATAAAATAACATTTTTCTGCATTAGCATTTGCTTTTAAATTGTTTGTTTGTTCAGATCAGATTTCATTCTTTTTATTTAAATATTTTTCCTGGAACAAAGTGTTCATTCCCCAAAAGAAACTTTTTGCAAGTACTGGCAAAGTTTCTAGAGGGAAAAAACATTTTGCATGCGAATGCAAACTCATTGACTTACTGTATATATTTTTTTAAACCTTCCCCCCCAGGCTCCATACATCTTTCAACACTTTCTCAATCATTAGTTCCTTCAGTGCTTCTTATCATTTTAGAGAACAGGAGCAACTCAGATCAGTTCAACTCATAGTTACTATAAAAAAGGTACTATCTATATTTCATGAGGCTTTGCAACCAACTGCCTACCAATTAAAAATATAGCGGTCATCAAACTGCCACTTTCTACATTTTACATGCAAGGGACCATGTAAAAGAGCAGTATCTCTTAGTGTGGGAATTTTCCTACTAGTTTTATAGGTAATTTCTGTATGTTTACAACATGATACCTTGAGGCAAAGCTTTTAAACTTACTTTTCAACATCACCTTTCTGCCAATGGAAGAAAAGACTTCTATTGGCATATGTGAAACTTCCAGTAAGAATTGCTCAACTCATAAAATAGGCAGACAGATCCATGCCTCCAATCAAAGGTCTAAAGTTCTACGGAAACTATTTTCAACTTGAATTTTCATCAAAACAGACAAACACAGCAAAAAATATAGTCAAATGTTAAGCTAATGCAAGATATTAAACTTGAATAGGGAATTACATTTAATATCAGCTCTTTTATTTACTATTTATCCATGTTTTTTGGGGTTTGCAATTATTATAACCCCATTATCAATTTTTAGAATATACAGATTTCCAGGTTCTAGGTAACCAGGTTCAAAGTTTATAAATGAATATGAATATATATATATATATAATTTTTTTTTTTTTTTTTTTTTTTTATCAATGAATCCTGAATAAATGTATTCCCTGTTTCCTGTTTCCACAAAAATATTAAGCAGCACAACTGTGTATTTAGTTTAGTTGGTCATAATTTCACTTTCTTTCCTTTTACTTTGGTAGAAACTAAGAAATTGGAATGGAAACAGGAATAAACAAGAGCAGCAGGACAAAAAAAAAGGAAAAGGTCAGAGCACAAAAGGTGAACCTCTCTAATGAATATTCATGAGCAACCTGAGCAGCCAAGACACTCAAGCTACATGTAAGTCTAGTGAATTTAGTAAATCACTGATCATTTTTGACACTAATGTTATTTAGTGCTAAGTCTTACAGGGCCAGATATTTGAATTAAGGGGGTCTAAAGTGTTTAAATGCATACCAAACATGGGTGCTTGCCTACTTAGAATCACTAAAACACGTTGTGGCGAGCACGACGAGGTCGAGGGCCGTGGGAGGACGCGAGGCCGGTGGCGTGATTGATAATGAGCGACACGTGCGCGACGCACCAGACTCGCATCTCTCACGGAGGAGCGGAAGCATAAAGGAGGAGCGACGACAGTGAAGAGCGAGAGAGGAACAGGCCTGTGTTTTATTTGATGTTCTGTGTTGCCAGCAGTTGTCCGTGAGGGGCTGCTGGCTTTTACTTTCATTTTGTATTTGTTTTATTTTTGTCATTAAAAGTCTTTAAATGTTCGCCGGTTCCCGCCTCCTTCCTCCCAGGTTTCGGCACCAATGTAACGAGGTATGTTGTTACGGGAAGAAGGAGGCGGGAACCGGACCGTGCGTCGTGCACGTGTCGCTCATTATCAATCACGCCACCGGCCTCGCGCCGCCCGTCCTCCCACGGCCCTCGACCTCGTCGTGCTCGCCACACACGTATGTCTAATAATGTATCATTCTTTAAGAAAACCCACAATTTGACCACTAATTCTTGTTTGTAGCTCTAGTGTGCACAATGAGTTATGGGCCAAGGTTTTGAGCAAAATATCTGAGCTCTAATGATGCAAAACGTTCAGACAATCATCAGAACCAGTCATAAGTGGCACGGGTATATTTGTGGCAATAGCCAACAATACATTGTATGGGTCCAATTATTGATTTTTCTTTTATGCCAAAAATCATTAGGATATTAAGTAAAGATCATGTGCCATGAAGATCTCTTGTAAATTTCCTACCGTAAATATATAAAACACTTATTTTTGTGAGTGAATGCAGCACAATCGTGAACATAAATGGACAACTTCAAAGGCATACTCCACTTTAAAATGAAAATCATTTACTCACCCTCATGTTGTTTCAAACCTGTATGAATTTCTTTCTTCTGCTGAACAGAAAGGAAGATATTTAGAAGAATGTCAGTAACCAGACAGTTTCTGGTACCATTGACTTCCATAGTAAGAAAAAATATATACTATGGAAGTCAATGGTACCAGAAACTGTCTGGATACTGACATTCTTCTAAATATCTTCCTTTCTGTTCAGCAGAAGAAAAATTCATACAGGTTTGAAACAACATGAGGGTGAGTATATGATGACAGAATTTTCATTTTAAAGTGGAGTATCCCTTTAAAGGCGATTTTATCAATGTTTAGATTTTTTTGCACCCTCAGATTCCAGATATTCAAATAGTTGTATCTCGGCCAAATATTGTCATATCCTAACAAACCATACATCAATGGAAAGCTTATTTATTCAACTCTCAGATGATGTATAAATCTCAATAAAAAAAATTTGACCCATGTGACTGGTTTTGTGGTCCAGGGTAACATATTTCCAATTAATGCCCTGCTCATACTGATAAATCTCATAGACTGTAAATCACAGTCATATAAAGATAATGTCACAACCTATGCACCTGTGATCTAACCTCATTTTGTATAATTCATAGAAACTTGACCTGTCAAAAGACAACAAGTCCTGACTCATACTAGCAAACATGATTAAGACAATTCTCTGGAAACTAAAAGGACATGAATGCATTACCATTTCCCATCAATTTGTTTTCCTAAGCATTTAGCCGTTAGCTTGAGAACACGACTGTAGCATGAGAACACAAGCTAATCAATCAGTTTGTTTTTCACCTAACATATCAGTTTCTGACAGCTTTACGATATTAAGTGCTACCGGTGTAAGCATGGAAATAATATGCAAATACATTTGGCATCTGACTCCTCCGGAATCGGCTCAATCTCCAGCCTACCATTAATCCGATGACAAATAAGCACTAAGCACATGGAAAGCATGATATTAGGACAGCAGATTGAGATAGACATAAACATGACGGATAGAAAATGAGTGAGAGAGAGAGAACTTTTATTTCCCCTGGTGAACAGGGTGGCATCACAGATTTAAAAAAAAGAACGAAAAAAAGCTTCTCCAGCTGGCATTTTCTCCATATCTGATTATGTAAGAGATTATATCATCATAACAGAAAGACCAGGTCCAACTGTGTTGGGCTTCATTCCCTCTCGATGCAAAGTTGAATAGTGCAAGACACTGCCATGACACAAGCTGGCAGCCCACCAGCGCCTCAATGAGTTCAACAAGCATGCCGGGTTGAAGGAGGACACTGGATTGTTGTTTTTCATTGCTGAAAACTTGCAACTGGCTTGGGATCTAATATGCTGATTTGGAGCTCAATTATATCAAGTACAATTGACACTCAATTATTAAATATAATTGAAATGAATGACCCTGTGGTGAAAATAAAGTTCTGTGTATACTCAATGACGCAAGTTACATATAAGCTATTTTATGGCATGAAGAAATTATTTTCACAGGAAATATGTCATTTTGATTATCAAAGATGAGTTTTAGCCAATGAAAATTCAGAACACACAAAAATACTAGCACTTTTAATAAACTGTCTCTAAACTGTCATCTAATTGGTTTGTTGTGTATTAACCTAACTAATTGGCAATTAGTTAGTAAAGATATAAAGGTGTGCGGATTGCTGACCCTTTAATCTTTAAAACAGATTCCTGGGATGAGTTTAATCCAGTATCACAACCAAATAGCACAAAGGGGCATGTCTGACAGTGATGTGTATATACTGCCATTTATTATGTAATCAAAAAGAAAATTATTGTTGGTCTTCAATCATAGAACATTATTGCAATGCCAAGAAATGAACATCAAAACAAATAGGTAGAAGCAGCCTTTAGCAAGACCTTTCCAAAGATGACAACCCAGAAGCATTGATCTTGCATTGATTTATTGACTTGTAAATGTGCTGAATGCTTGTCCATTGGCAAACAAATGGTGCACCCTGAACTGTTGCAGAAAAGGCACTGGCAATAACTGGCTTGTTCCTTCTTAGTCACGTACAATGAAAATTCAGACTCTGTAGTGCATGTGGTGACAGCAAGCAAGAATATAATCATCTACATCTAGCAGTAGATTCCTGCCACTCATTTGTCGTATACGTTCCTGTTGGTATTTTCCACTGTCTAACGCTTTGATTTTAAGAATGTTCAGTGTGATCTGATAATTGGCATTAGAAGATTGCCTTCCTACTGTTAACAGTTATCTTACATAACTTCCAAGTGGGGGTAAGCTGCTAAGCCGGGCGAACAGTAGCAAGCATGGGCTTGTCAACAAGTCAGCACGTATCTAAAGATTATCTAGCAACCCGCGGTCTCACCCACCCGCTACTCTTGTATTCCATTTCTGGCCCTTATAATTCCATAGATAGACCTCTGAGAGGTCTTGCTGGCATTAGGAATTAATGTTCTCAGGTTAAAGCTATGAAAAGATCAAGGCAGATTACCTGGCCTAATTTTGCCCCATCATTTTATGTATAGAAGGTTTTACATTTAAACTCTGCATTGCGAGGAATTAAAGAGGACCTATTATGCTTTTTTTTACATTTTCAACTTTCTTTAGTGTGCTGTTTGAGCAAGTTACAAAGCACAAAGTTACTCAAGAGAGAGTTATTTTCTATATCAGTTCAGAACTCCCTGAAACGCCTTGATTGTAGTCTTGAATTGTCTACCAAGAATGAACACATAATTTCCGCCCAAGGAATATGCAAAATAAAGGGTGCGAGGCCTTGTTGAGGCCAAGAGATGCTGTTTTTCTTTTTTCAATAATGCGGTTATGGTAAGGGGTATAATATTTCTGAAACGCGCTCAAAGCGGTAGACCAATCACACTGATCCAGCTGACCAATCAGAGCACACTGCTCTTTTAGGAAGGAGGGGGTCCATAGAGACAGGAACTAAATATAGTGTTACTGACAGACTGTGAAGAGAGGTGATGCATCAATGTAAAATATGTGAAAATTTTGTTTTTTGAACATTCAAGCATGAAAACCTACTCAAGTAGAACCCAAAAACAAGACTTTGTAAAAGGGCATAATGGGTCCACTTTAAATTAGTGTATTAAACAACACTTGGGCTAATGTATATAAGCTGTATAGCTCATCAGAAACTAAGTGCATAAATATAGAATATGTGAATATAGAATGCAAACCTGATTAGAATGCAAAACAGATTTCATGCAAGAATGCAAATGAACGGGTGCATGTCTGTCATAGTTTGAATGTTTTTGCAGAGCAATGAGGTTATATGGGTTGTTTCAGCAAAAATCAGGAGATAGCTTAGCAAGTACAATTTTCCATTTAAAATGACCATTTAACCTATCACTGAAGATGGTAAAACATCAGTTCAGTCGAATAGAATAGTGCTTGTAGTCATGGCAATAAAATAAAATGTATTTTGCTTGTTCCTCTTGGTGGAAAATAAAATGCCAAGGTGGTGAATCATATGACAGTAGGAGAGCATTATGAGAGTACTGAACATAATTGTATGTTTGCTTCAGAAAACCCACAGTTTATATGAAATTAAACCCTTTAATATTTTACTCCGTATGTCTCAAAGGTATTCGAGGTGAAAATATTACACTGTAGACAGAAAAAAAATCTTTGAACTTATTTTTAGGAAAACAACTTTTTAAATAAATTCAACTGGAACAAAACTGCAAACAAATCCAGTATCTTTTACTAAATGTTGAAACTTCAAAATTCTGCACACATCCAAGTATGCTTTTTCACATTTTTGGATGTTTGGGATCTATAAACTGCATGTCGTCACATGCCAAACGTCTGCCTAAGAAACACAATTAAAGATTTCCTAGAATGTGGGCCGTCTGTTTAGATATTATCCAGAATTTAGTGGAAAACCATAGCAGGAAGCAATTCTCAAAAAGTTTCTCAAACAGAAACTGAAAACGTTCACAGTTGGTAACCACTTTTTTTTCTGGCAGTTTACTGTGTTCAGACATTTGTCTACAATGTGTTGTTCTTTCAATTGCTCTTTTCTCCATCCCCCGCAGTGAAACTCTGCACCAGCTGCACAATACATAACCATTCAACCCACCTCTTCTTTAGAGGTGTGAGCGGCGGTGTAGTGTTGCACTAGTGGGTGACATAGACCTGAAAGGTGATCGGTCGTGAGCCAAATCCAGACTAATGTTAGGGATTAGGATCATGATACTGTTGACGGGTGAACCTGTGTCTTTGGGGACATATCTAGTCGTCCTGGTGGGTGGCGATGACTGCGTAAGACTAATTCACAGCAAATCTCTAAAGTAGTCTGTCGTCATTCAGGTATAATCAGATCACATGGAAGGTGTAAACTCATGATAAATTACTAATGACACATGCCCCGAAAGAGTCTTGTCTTTTTTTAAATTGCCTTTTTGTTAAAGGGATAGTCCACTCAGAAAAAATTTAATTTTAATATTAAATTACTTTAAAATCAAACAGTTTGTTTAAATGTGTTTGAAGTGAATCACATTGTTAGTTTAGTATACAAGTGTAGTTCACCCAAAAATGACCATTCTGTCATCATTTACTTCCTCTCATGCTGTTCCAAACTTTTCTTTCTTCTGCAGAACACAAAAGAAGATATTATGGAGATTTTTTTCCCCCATACAATGAAAGTCAATGGGGTCCAAAACAACATTGAGAAAAACAGTAAAATGTCAAAACTTGCTGAAATTTCTCGAATTTTGTGATTCAAAGAATAAAATAGTCATACAGATTTAAAACAGCATGAATGTAAGTAAATGATGTGACACAATTGTAATTTTTGGGTGAACTATCCCTTAAAGAGAAACGATTCACTTCAATCGTATAGTTATATGAATTAGTTTCCACAGATTGTTTGATTTTAATGTAATTTAATATTTGATTTGTTACATTATATCAATGAAGAGGTGCTTTTGGCCCTGAGATTTAGTGTAATGTAAGTGATCGGCATTATGAATCAGTCTCATCTAAATTTGATATAAAATCATGCTATATATGCCTAAAAGAGATATAAAACACAAAGAACATGAGTAGCACATGTACTGCACAAAGCCCAAAACACACTTCGTTAGTATAGATATACATCACCAATTGTTATTGTTGATGGAATAACACAAGACCTTAGATTAACAACTGTTAAATGGTGAAACCAGTCGGACTAGCTCTCTAACATCTTCCCCTGCAGACAAATATCTCCACTTGTGTTTGTGAATTCATGTTTCTGCACGACTGAGGATTCTTTCCTGGTGGCAATGCTTTCCCCAAATTTCTACACTTCAGCATTACTCCATTAATCTGTTCATGTTATAAGGCACTTCTGATTCCAGAGTGGCTTTGACCGCTTGTTACAAGGTGTTGACATTAAAGGAATAGTTCACTTAAAAATTATAATTCTGTCATCATTTACTCAGCCTCAAGTTGTTTCAAACCTGTATGAGTTTCTCTCGTCTACTGAACACAAAGAAAGATATTTTGAAGAATGGCAGTAATCAAACAGTTGATACCCCATTGACTTCCATTGAGTAAATGATGACAGAATTTAAATTTTGAAGTGAACTATTACTTGCATTCAACTAATTCCAGTGAATAACCTGCCAGACTGACGTTCCATTTTTTTAAAAGAAAAAAAGCTATTTAAAAAAAAGTAACTTTATAGTCACGTTTGTCAAGTTCCAAAAAGGACAAAAAAATTTAATAGTCCACAAATTGCCATTAAAGTAGTCCATATATATATCAAGTCTTTCGATACCATTTTTAGAAGGAACAGGATAGAATTTTAACTATTCAATGAAAATCGTCCTAGCCACCGAAGCTCTTATCAAAACTGCTGTTAAATGGGAAACAGCTTTGTGAAATTATCATTTAGTGTTCCACTTAAAAAAAAAAAAAATACAGTTTTGCAACAACATGAAGGTGAGTAAATAAAGTTTTGTGGTGAACTACTGTAAGCTATGTTCTGGCATGTAAAAACAAGAAAGAAATGTAGCCTAACTGCTATACAAAAACAAACTGAGTAAACCTTCAAAAATGATTCATTCGGAAGTGCAAACAATGACACAACAACATCATCGCTCTGACATGGGATCCATTCCAGACCTGATGATGCCAAGCAATAAAAGCATTTGCTGAGGTCAATGAGTTAATCAAGTGAACAGGAAATAGGTCAGTGCTGAATAGAAGCTGCAAATTTAAGAGCGATATATATGAAAAGCTGCTTAAGCTGGCTTAAAGGGGATATGTGTAAGAATTTCCATGTATTAATCGCTTTTTTATTGCCAATGTGTGAACAGCTTGTAACAAAACTTGAGACTTTCCAGATTTCCTGTTGACTATGCATGCCTGTAGACAGATTTTTATGTGAAGGAAAATCAAAAGGAGGTTCCAGTCCAGAGATCCTCTCTTCCATTCAATGACACATGAAATGAATGCTTATACAATGTTCAGGATAATGTCGAAAGAGCTATTCTGTAATGTAACGTCATTGTATCATGGATTAATTCAAATAGTCTCACATAGCCAGATCTGTATAGTCTATAGTCTCAAATGTATAATTTATGATCAAACTACTGTATCATAAGTGTAATTTTAAATACCTCATTTGTCGACATAATGCGGGTGAATTGGAGAGCTTGCATCCACATCGCTATGATCAGATGCTTTCTCACCATTGTCATTTTTGTTGTGTTTTTATTCTATTGAGAGGAAGCACGCATGCAGCACACATTTTATCAAGCACAAAGCACATATTTAGGTATTCTTCTAAACGTATATATATTTAAATACATATATATATATATATATATATATATATATATATATATATATATATATATATATATATATATATATATATATTCAAAACCTCTGTTTTAGCCACAACTGTTAGCCACATTTCCCAGATACACTTCACATGCCTTATTGCCGCTATGATCCAGGCCATCAAGGTGGCTCTCACCAACAAATGATAGACTATCATGATAGCAGGAGTTTTATTAGCCAGCTCAATAAACAACCAGAGCGATTTGCAAGTGTTGAACACTCTCACTGATACAATCAGCTGAATGGCCGCTTAGGAAGTGGCATGTCTCACTTTAATCAGGTAAAGAAGCTATTGCCAGATCTTCCGGTGCGTTCCGCACGTCACACACAAAGCACTGGGTTTATTACATATGAATATTAAATGGATATTAAATACAAAAAGATAAATAGAAAAAGCTGATTTCTGCTCATACTGTACACTTTATCTGACTTCATATCATGCCCAGCATATCAAGATGATAATTAAGATAATTTTTTATTGTATGACTCTGTTTGAATTGCAAAACAGCTGACATAAGGATAAAATACTGTATGACAGACACCAAAACAACCTTTAACTCTGAAGCAGTCACCCATTATTAAACTGTTGACACTCGTTGCCGAGTTGAAACCCTGAAGACTTCACAGCCATTCTGTCCTCTTAGGCCCAGGATTAGACCGATGCAAAGCTCATTACATAATGAACGCCTATATCAGCACTTTCCAATCTCTAATATAATTAGACTCTAAAGCCCTGCTTTGATTCTGGGCCGTGTGAGCTAACTTGATGATCACGTCAAAATCAAAAATATTTAAGTCACACTTTACATTACACTGCTTGTTAAATGTATAATAATGAGCACACAATGATAACGCCTGCTTCATATGTAATTGCATGCAGCAAGTAAAACATGTTCCTGAATCAACATATTTTGTTGATCCTGGAACAAAATTCCTGTTTGAAACTTAAGTCCTATATCTCTAAACCTAACTCTACCCACAAGTTATCCTCAAATTAGGGAAATGATCGGTGGTGTATGAACACTGATGTAGAAGCACCTAACCATGGTTGTAAGCCTAAACTTGACATTAACTATAAACTGCAACTTGTCCCTCAAATCTGATTGGTTGATTGGAACTTTGTTCTAGGTTCAACACAGATGTTGATCCAGGAACGTGTTGTTCTTGGTGTAATCACTCACACTGATTCACAATTCATTCATATTATTTAATACAACAATAAATACACTGCATATAAACTCTTTAATGTAAGAATATTATACACCCTGATTAAAGAATTTGACAGAAGTCACAGTTTGTGTTAAAAGCAAAAACACACCATTCACACTTGAAACACACTTGTCCTGCATGGAATCAAATTTATCTTGAATCCATCAAATTTAATTGAATAATCACATTTACATTTACATTTAGTACAAGAATTTTAAATGAGTAAAAAAAATTAAGCTTAATAAAACAATTTTATAAATCTTAATGGAACAAGGAAATGGACCATTTGATGATGTGATTCATATTCATAAATTAATAAAAAAAAGAAAAGAAAATATGAATACGAATCACATAAACTAAATGGTCCATTCCCTTGTTCCATTAAGATTTATACAAAAAAATGTATTAAGCTCAAGTTTTTTTTTTACTTATGTAAAATCCTTAATTCATACTATAAATAATAGGATTATTCAAGGATTATTCAATTAAATTTGTTGGAATTTTACTATACAATTGAAATTTGTACATCTTAGAAAATCTTAAATATGTTGTGTCTATCTATCAATCTATCTATCTATCTATCTATCTATCTCTCTCATCTGTCTGTCTTGTCTATCTAGTTTATACATAATATAACTAGAGAGATTCATAGGAATGGAGAGAGACTAAAGTACTTAAATATAATACAAATAAATCTTCCTGCTTAGAATAGAGAGATCTATCTATCTATCTATCTATCTGAATAAAAGCAGTTTATAAAAGCAACTCAGATGCTATGAAGCACACTGCATGCTAACTATCTAATAACTAATTATATAAATAGTAAAGTTTATTAAATATGAAATATTTCAAATAAGTAGATAAAATAGTATTGTAAAAGTAAATATTGCAGTTCAGCCAAATCATTCATCAGAACATTACCATATAAATATACTCTCTTGCCTTATAAACCATGTTGGTTCATTACGCTAGCATGCAAGCATCTTTTCTTATTCGACTGTAAATTCTATTCAGTCAAGAGCATTTGATACAATGTCTTCGAGATCTCAAACAGCAGAAAAGTAGCAGCTCTGCGCTTACCTGCTGTTCATAGAGCTCCTATAATCCCTCTTTAATGATCGTGCTATCAGGATGGCTACATTGAACTGGTTGATTTCTGCTTTTCTTGCTTATGTAACAGCCCGCTCGTAAAGCTTAGAAAATGTCTTGAGCAAGACGTGTGTTCCTTCAGACCTCAGGTAAGTCAAATGCCTCCGGGCGTCCGGGTGATGGGCATCTCCTGTCTAACAGGTCTGCCTGTCAGTGGGCGTGGTCTCGGTCGCTCAGCCCCTCCCACACAAACTCCTCCCATTTTGCGCTCTGTACTGAGAGTTTAGTCATTGCTGATGCTGGAGTTTTTACAATACATGAATTAATAAGAATGGACTAAAGATCGTTGGGTCCCAAATCAAAAGTAAAAATGTAGGAAATGTTGGTCACTAGGAAAATAAAAGTATTGCTATTGATAATCATGCAGATAGATGTATTTAAATGTAAACAGCTGGCAGTTATTTATGACAATCCGGTATGACTCAAACTGCTCGCTCTTGCAGTCCAAACACATGACTGTACATATTCTGCTCTTGCTCAAACACTGTAAAACCTGTTGAGATAAAAGCTACACATCATTCTCTTGAGTACTTTGTTTGCCGCTCAGTGCGTCTCAATGAGATGGTAATAAATTGACAGATTACTAGGATACAATGGAACTTCCCCTATTAGTGACATTGCAGTGTTCTAATGGTCATGGAAAAACACAGCATCAGGACGAGGAATGGTAGCATGACCAATAAAACATTCAGTATCAAAGGATGCGTTTGTAATAAATCTTCGGAGCTGGGCCAGTCTGTAAAAGCAAGGATGACTAAGACATTTTTAATTACCTAATTTTCGCAACAAGGATCTAGATTAGACTGCTCTGATTATGCCAACTTCAACTGAAAATGGACAGCTAAAGAAATTAGTGTCTACAGCCTCTAGAAAGAGAGAAATGTTTAAGGATAAACATGTTTCATGAACCTCACTGATCCAGCTTGAATCCATATAATAATAAAGGGAGTTTATGCTTAACAGAACATAGACAAATAGTCAGTAACAAATATACCACATATCACTAGTCTATGTCAAACAGTAACTCACAGAACTCTGGATTTAAGTGAATTAATGAAGACTTTTTAACCTTTTCTTGAACTTTAACGCTTACATAATATCAACTCAGAGATTATTGGGAACGTGATAATAACAGGGTTCGCTAAATGTGATTTTAAAATCTTTAGGCATGATGCTTGAGAACTCACTGTCATCACAGCATTCTCACAGTATTTTACAGGTTTTATTTCTGTCACCAATGACCTACAGCCTAAGTAAAGTTTTAATGGCATTTACATACAGACTGAGGTTATTGCAGACTGTTATGCCATAAAGAATGCAATTAAATCAAAGGAGGTTACAGGTGCGCACATATAACTGCTATTGCACCAGAGACACAATAGTGCAATAAGGTGCAATAAGGTTTTTACAATGTTTCACCATGACAACTAAATTGTTTAGTTGTTCTATTACAATTTCCAAATTTAAAATAAACCACATGCAAAATAAAATAAAATAATGAATCAGTTATGTGCTATACCTTTCTCAGAACAAATTTTCATTATTTTTAACAAACCGGTGCAGTGATTTTTAGAGGATGGAGTCAGTTTCTCTCAAGTTCAGATATTTCAGATATATTCCCAGCAGAGTAATCACATAATATTTCACCAAATTAGCCATAAATAAGTATTTGTAAGTCTATTGTCAGGAAAAAGTTTGCGTGTCTGTCTTTAAAATAAATAACCCACTTGTTTTGATATTTTGTTACTGTATGTAATGACATATACCTTTTTTTATTGCAAACTGGTATCAGTTTTGAATTAAATTTGAACATTTAACTTAATGACTTGTGCAATGCATAATACAATAAAAATATATAATATAAAGGAGGAAAGCAAGTGTGGCTCACGGAGTTGGATGAGAAAAAGTAACCAAGTACCTCCTCCTCTTTTTCTTTTTTTTTTAAGTAAAAAAGAAAACCTTGCATCAAATGGCTCCTTAACAATAATGATTATAATAAGATTAATAATAATAATAATAATAATAATAATTATTATTATTATTATTATTATTATTATAAACAAACAAACAACCATACAAATAATAGATAAATACAAAGAATAGATAAAAACAAACAAACAAATAGATAAACAAACAAACAAACAAATAAATAAATAAATAAATAAATAAATAAATGTCAGTTTATATCTTCATGTACATTTTACTGCCACCATGTTGTTATCCCCGTTGTCATGTGATCATGTGACTGCTTACATGCACAACTAGAAAAAAAATAGGAATTAAATATGATCTTATTCATGTTGATTTTCATGCACTAAAAGCTCTTAACAGCATCTTAAGTATTTCTTTACATTTTAGTGACTGTTTATTAATGCAGTACAGGGGCGGACTGGCCATCGGGAGCACCGGGACATTTCCCGGTGGCCTGACGGTCGTTCTGGCCTGCCGGCTGCCGCTGTGCAGACCATCAGCCTGGCATGTGATAGGCTGGTGTGCAACTCAAGGGCGTAGCCAGAATTTTATTTTTGGGGGGGCCCAACTTAAAATGAGGGGGCAACTAATATAGCCTACAGTAGGCTATATATATACACATTATAGCCTATATATATATATATATATATATATATATATATATATATATATATATATATATATATATATATATATATATATATATATATATATATATATATAGCCTAGGCTATAGCAGCCTACGACATAGCTCGGCGATTATTATCTTTTACATGAAGTAGGCCTACAAGGGCGATTATAAAAAGTGTCAATGATGTCATCTTACTCCGCAAATAAGAGTTTGGTTCCAAAACGCGATAAACGTTAAATATGTAGGCTATATATATTTTTTTTAGTTCCCCCAAAAATCTGTATTGTAGGCTATCTGGTCGGTGTTGAAAAGTCCATTTTTAATTTTACGTAAAATACGATATCCGCGCAGTCAGCGCACCATTCCACGCTTTGTAAACCGCAACGGCGGCGCTTTGAATAAACCCGGCATCCTAGTTTTCCTTCTACTTTGTGATCCACAAAAAAAAATAAAAAATATTAATAATAATCATTTTGACGGCATTGGTGACCCTGTGGTGGGGAAGAAACGTGAGCCATTGAAATCATTTAGGCTATTTGAGGAGATTAAGAAGATGACTGAGGGAGGAGGAAAAATCTCGACTGTTGCTTGTTCTCACACGACAGCGTCAAACTTCTGTCACGCTGACACTTTAACCCCAGGGGATCTTTTGAAAAACTTTCAATTGTTTTACTCAAAGTCAACGAAAACCGAGCAGGACCAAGCCATTTTACAGCTGATCGCCGTAAAAAAAAGTTCAGGAGGTATTTCTTAGCGATGGTGATTTTAATGTCGGCTATTTTTAGTCCAGTGCCTGTAAGTTATATAATTAGTATTGACCAAGTTCAGAGGCTGTCATATGTGGATCAACTTACTTTGTTGTGTATTTCAACAGTTAAAATATGAAAAATAACTTTTATATTGATTCAATGGATTAATTGCATTTTGGGGAAAAAGTGTCATGAATTTATTGCATTTTGGGGGGAAACTAATCCTTTTTTATAATAAATATTTGAAAATCAAAATATGGATTTGAAATTGTTATGTTATTATAACCTAAATATGCTATGTGAAAGTTTGAAACAAAAAATAGTGGTTTTAATCTTTCCACTCTCTTGGTAAAGAAAACACATTATTACTCAAAATTAATCATAATGAATTTATCGCGTTTTAAAACCAAACTCTTCATATACAACAGATATAGGCTATACAGGAAATGTGGTCATCACTGGTTGTGAAGGCGGTTCATCAATTGCAAACAAGTCATTGCGCATTATTGTGCCGATCTGAGTCGAAGTCTCACCGCTATTCCTGTGATGAAATATACGTTTCTGTCTCCTAGCCGCTTCACTCGCTGTCGTCTTGTAGTAAGCTGAAGCAAACTCAGATGTAGATGGCTTTTCTCCTTCTCGCTCATCTTTTCGTGCGTAATATTGTACTTTGCACAAAGCTGCCATTCACCGCATGAACTCTCACGCGAAGATGACAGCGTAGGTTATGCACAAGTCAAATCAAGTTTGAAAACAGCCGCATTTTACCGCGCAGTATTTTGATTGGTCAACCTATTAGTTAGTTCAATAATTTCTTATTTTTATTAATTTATTTTAAGCCATCAGAAATCTGAGGGGGCCGGACATATAAATGAGGGGGCCTAGGCCCACCCAGGCCCCCTCGTGGCTACGCCACTGGTGCAACTACGAATGCAGACGCAGTGCAGTGCTTTAATGCCTTGTCGGTTAAACATTTAATTCGCGTGCTGATGCGCTGTTCTAACGTGTGCGTTTCTCAGCGCGTACATGTGAAGTTCACATGCACTAAAAGCCTGTCTACCAGCGCCTGGATACTGGACTAAGTTATCTTTTGAGTCTTATTGTGCTAATACTGTCAAATACACACAAGGTTTACATAAACAAAGTCGGTTATGTCTAAAGTGAACGCAAACTTGAGAAAATTGAGAGAAAAACTGCTTGTCAAATGCGTGTATAATAGACGCGTCGTGCGCAACTCTTAAAGAGACAGTAGTAATAGTAGTAATAGTAAACACGCTGCCGCTTCTCCTTAAAGGGATAGTTCACCCCAAAATAAAAATTCTCTCATTATTTACGCACTCTAATGTTATTCCAAACCTGTATTAATTTCCTTTTAATATTTTCTAATATTTTTCTAATATTAATATTTTGAAGAATGTGGCTATCCAAACAGTAGCTGGTCCCCATTGACTTCCATAGGAGAAAAATATACTATGGAAGTCACTGGGGTACATCAACTGTTTGGTTACCCACATTCTTCCAAATAACTTTTATTTTCAACAGAAGAAGAAACTTATTCGAGTTTAAAACAACTTGAGAGAGTAACTTATGACAAATAGCATTTTTAGGAGAACTATCCCTTTAATGTTAATAAAACAACAAAATGCAAAGAGAAAATCACTCACTGCTCCTGACTGATAACTTTTAATAGTAGCTTTAATAAGTATCAATGTACAATTTATACAGTGAAGTTTATGTTTTGTTTTATTTTCATATTTGTTATTTTTGTTATTTTAAGTACTTTCTTCAATGCTACTGTTAAATACACCTACTGCAGCTGAAAACATAAAGCACTGTTTATTTAATTTGTATATTAAGTTGTGTATGTGTAATGTGTATCTTTGATCTTTATATTTAATAACAAAGAAAATGACAAAAAAAATATCTTCGCCCCTGTCTGCTATTCTTTTTTATTTTATATTTTGTTACCTAAGGCTTTGTTTTTAAAATATGGACATTAGTTTGGCTGTAATGCTCAGTCACAAAATAGTAAAACCAACATTAAAAAAAGAATCGTGATAAAATCGTGAATCGTGATATTATATTTTTGCCATGTCGCCCACCCCTAGAGTTGAGCACTGAAAATACATAAAATGTAAATATTTCAACATGTGAATGTGTCTCTTATTATCTCTTTTAAAAAGCCAATTTTCTATTTGTCATTGGTTTGGTAGTATAAATTGTGTATTCCTAGTGATTTTTTAAGGGTTATTTTTTTATTCATTTATATTGCATCTGGTAGTCTACCTGGTACATTAATAGGGTTAGCCTACAAGTTTATCAGTCCAGTAGATTACATGAATAGGGTGGTGGTGACTGCAGCAGCAGAGGTGGCCTGGCAGTGGAGTCAAATTCCCGGCCTGAATTATTGTCCCAGTCCGCCACTGATGCAGTATGTAGGTAATTCCTAAAATAATTTCCCAAAAGTAATCCAAGACATTTTCCAATGTCTCATCTCTTGAATAAAGTGGCATTTCTGTAATTATAATTAATTATGAGATTGCTTCTCCTAGGCCAAGATAATAGCATATTTCTGATGATCTCCACTGAATTTGTCTTGAGTCACAGAGGTCCACCATTTAGTATATTTGTAGTGGTATAAGTGGATGAGAAAACAAGCAGTAAAATTAGAGGTGATAAAAGGCTCTCCAGACACATGTCTAGAAATATAAAGAATAATACACAAATTCACCCAGAGGTAACCCAACTATGTGGGAACATGATGTATAAAATAATTATGTCTTCAACATTAATCAGCATCATTTAAGATTTTCCCCCCAGATTTAAGTAGTTTTATTAAGTAGTACATTACTGCGCTCGTTAATGCAAATATCTAATCAGCCAATGACATGGCAGTAAATGCATTAAGGCATGTAGACATAGTCAAGATGATCTGCTGAAGTTCAAACTGAGCATCAGAATGGGAAAGAAAGGTGATTTAAGTGACTTTAAATGTGACATGGTTGTTTCAGTGTTTCAGAAACTGCTGATCTACTGGGATTTTCTCACACTCTTTATCTTTTGCGCAACCAAGGGAGTACATAATGAATGATGTCACTGATTAATGGTCAATTTTTCTGTCTTGTTGCAAAGCACTAATGCTATAGTTCACCCATTGAAAATATTATTTAATCGCCCTCATGTTGTTCAAACATTTTTTTTTTTTTTTAACAATACACAAATAGATCATTTTTGAAGAACATACAGGTCATTTTTCATTCATCTACTGTACAATAAATGGAGACTGGAGAGTTCAAGAAGGACACCATAAAGATATCATATGACTGAAATTGGAACAACATTAGGGAGAATAACGTAATTTTGGGTGAACTATTCCTTTAAGGTCAAATTCAAGTCAATGATGAACTAAAATGGTTATATTTAAATGTAACAGGATCAAAGCACCTGTTATAAAACTAAAACTTGACTTTTTCAAATTACCTTTTGAATTTTTCCATGGCACATGGTCAAGTAGCATGATACTGTATGACTCAAGGCCCATTTCACCCCGGCAGACAGAAGGAAATCCTGCATGGCTCAAAGATCAAACAAGCTCAAAAATGACCTCTGCAAATCAATGTTTCTATGGTCAGCTGAGAGACTAGCTGTGCCAGTTAATGGGTAGAGAGAAGGGGCTCTGAAAACATTCAGAAGTCATAAAATAAAGTCATAAAGTGAAGTCATAAGTAAAGTTGTGTAAAGGTCAGTATTTATTCATTTTGTAATGTAAACATGCATGGATTTTATTAGCCAAGGACCACCCTTTGCTGATGAGTTTGGCTTATACTGGCCTGCTAGAGAATAAGACAGCTGGTTTTTAATTACATGTTATAATACGCATGCACACACAGACATTGCAAAAACACACACAGGTATAGCCTCACAGATTTAATCCTAATGATTTCCCGTGCACCGTGCTGTTATTGAATTGACCTCGAATTCACTTGTGCCCTTGAGTAAAGCACTTAAAGGTCACCTCACGGTGTACCGTAAGTATGTAGGCCTATAGATAAAAAAGTGAATGCCAAATGGCACGCAAAGATGGCTTATGGACCAGACAAGAAACAAGCTACTACGCCAGTATACTGGAATTAAGTTTCATGGCTCCTTTGTGGCACAATCTTTTTAAACATATAAAATGTTAAAATTGCAAATACATTATTTTAATTTGGGATCTAATAGCAACTTTATTAGTAGTATTTTTTTTATTTAGGCCTACATTTTGTTTGTTATCTTCAGTGCTATTTGTTTTAAATAAGTTTTAATAATTTCATCAATTGTATGTATAAAAGAATTCAGTTTAACTATTAGTCCATTTTATTTTGCTTTATTTAGTTAGTTAATAATTTTTATTTTCAGCAAGCTGAATAAAAGTTTGGGGTCAGTTAGATATATATTTAAATACTTATTCAGCATGTTAAATTGATAAAATTACAGTAAATGCATTTATAACATTACAAAAAATTCAAACAATTGCAAAAACTTTCTATTCATCAAAGAATCCTGATTTTTTTTTTATCAGTTTCCACAGAAGTATTAAGCAGCATAACAGTTTTCAATACTGATACTAATAAGAAATATTTTTTGAGCAGCAAATCAGCATATTAGAATGATTTCTGAAGGATCATGTGAGACTGAAGACTGGGGTAATGATGCTGAAAAATCAGCTTTGAAATGACACTTTAAGATACACTCACCTAAAGGATTATTAGGAACACCATACTAATACTGTGTTTGACCCCCTTTCGCCTTCAGAACTGCCTTAATTCTACGTGGCATTGATTCAACAAGGTGCTGAGAGCATTCTTTAGAAATGTTGGCCCTTATTGATAGGATACCATCTTGCAGTTGATGGAGATTTGTGGGATGCACATCCAGGGCACGAAGCTCCCGTTCCACCACATCCCAAAGATGCTCTATTGGGTTGAGATCTGGTGACTGTGGGGGCCATTTTAGTACAGTGAACTCATTGTCATGTTCAAGAAACCAATTTGAAATGATTCGAGCTTTGTGACATGGTGCATTATCCTGCTGGAAGTAGCCATCAGAGGATGGGTACATGGTGGTCATAAAGGGATGGACATGGTCAGAAACAATGCTCAGGTAGGCCGTGGCATTTAAACGATGCCCAATTGGCACTAAGGGGCCTAAAGTCTGCCAAGAAAACATCCCCCACACCATTACACCACCACCACCAGTCTGCACAGTGGTAACAAGGCATGATGGATCCATGTTCTCATTCTGTTTACGCCAAATTCTGACTCTACCATCTGAATGTCTCAACAGAAATCGAGACTCATCAGACCAGGCAACATTTTCCCAGTCTTCAACTGTCCAATTTTGGTGAGCTCGTGCAAATTGTAGCCTCTTTTTCCTATTTGTAGTGGAGATGAGTGGTACCCGGTGGGGTCTTCTGCTGTTGTAGCCCATCCGCCTCAAGGTTGTGTGTGTTGTGGCTTCACAAATGCTTTGCTGCATACCTTGGTTGTAACGAGTGGTTATTTCAGCCAAAGTTGCTCTTCTATCAGCTTGAATCAGTCGGCCCATTCTCCTCTGACCTCTAGCATCAACAAGGCATTTTCGCCCACAGGACTGCCGCATACTGGATGTTTTTCCCTTTTCACACCATTCTTTGTAAACCCTAGAAATGGTTGTGCGTGAAAATCCCAGTAACTGAGCAGATTGTGAAATACTCAGACCGGCCCGTCTGGCACCAACAACCATGCCACGCTCAAAATTGCTTAAATCACCTTTCTTTCCCATTCTGACATTCAGTTTGGAGTTCAGGAGATTGTCTTGACCAGGACCACACCCCTAAATGCATTGAAGCAACTGCCATGTGATTGGTTGATTAGATAATTGCATTAATGAGAAATTGAACAGGTGTTCCTAATAATCCTTTAGGTGAGTGTATATTCAAATGGAAAATAGCTATTTTAAATTGTAATTATATTTCACAATGTTACTGTATGTTTAATCAAATAAACGCAGCCTTGGCGATCATTAGAGACTTTTTTCAAAAACATTAAAAAAATTCTTACCGACCCCAAACTTTTGAACAAACTGTATACTGTTCTTTTCTGTATTGTTTACATGCACCTGACTTCTGAATTAATATGCACACAGGCTCAGTTCTCCCTCCCTCTGTTTTTTACATCCAATCCTCTAATCTGTGAGATTGAGCCGTCATCATGGCCAGAGAGGGTCGACTGCATGTCAGGCTCACGCCAGCTGTCCAACACTGAATGAGTGCACTGCCATTTGCTTTCTTCCACTGTCAGTCATCTGTCCTATTGCCAAATCTCCTGAACTGTAGATCCCATACCTTTCTCATCCCATCATGTTCCCAAAAGGTTAGTCTTGCTTCCAGTTTTTGTGGTATCCTATTGTCAGTTCAGGTGCCTGTAAAACATTTGAATAATTACAATTGACATATTTCACAAATGCTTTTGAAATTAGAGGATAATTTGACAAATCAAATCTCAATACAAAGTTCTGTCATGAAACTTTAGACTCAACCTGCCTGCAATCATATCATCCTCTATAGGGCACAGCTGATTGGTTCCTGCTGTATCAGTAGCCAATGAGCTTGCTGCTCATCTTTCAAATACTTGGTCAGTGTCTGCTATGTAACGAGGTGTCCATTGTCAGGTATTAATGGTTGCCTCCGCCGAAGTCCATTAATACCTGACAATGGACACCTCGAAGGGCATTAACCCTTACTTATACCATGGTCACTTGCCAAATAACACATTTTTAAAACATTAGTTTATATTTTAATTAGTTTTACAATCGAAATCTAAAGTTTTTACAAACAATAACTTGGTTTCCCTGGTTACGCCTGACGGTTTATTTAGCAACCGGAGATATTTATAGTCTGCTCGATTTATAGTCCGTATAGATACTTTGACTGCCTGTTGCTATGGTTACTCACAGCTGATGTAGCCAAAGCATTTATTTATTAATTTCGAACGGTAAACAGTCAGTTTCACCAGAACTCCTTTACTAGGTGTCCTCTATCACTTTCTAATGGACACCCTGCAGCCAATCAGAATCGAGTATTCAATCAGACCATGGTATAAAGAAGTTTGCACACGCATCAGAAACCCTCCACCTTCCCCAGCTCCACTTGTACAGATCTGTTATGGGTAAATCGTGTATAATCATCTATATTGTACAGCAGCAGCGTGTCTTACTTGCTCACAGCAGCGTGTTGTGATGTATTGGCAGTAGCAAGTCCCGTATTGCTCTGCAGCAGCAGCGTAGCAAATCTGTTCTGCAAAGACAAAACAAATCAACACTTCTCAAAGAAAGTCTGTGCTCAGATTTGCCAAGACACAAAGTCTGCAATCAAAAATCAGAGATCTCAGTGAGAACTCAACATTTTTCATTAAATTCTCAAAAGATCTGAGCTATGCAATCCACATTCATTCAGCTCTGTCCAATATATTTCAATAATTGTCACGTTTTGTCCGATTTTTTTTTCATTATCCTAAGGAATTTTAGGAGAAACATCTCAACTAGTTGATACTGAATTGAAACTGTAATCAACAAATCCATTCCCTTGGCCCATGCAAGAGCAACTTCTTAACAATAAAATTTTAATTTGTCTGCTTTTTCTATATCCATTACTGTCTGTGGCATCAATGAAACTGTACAGAATAAAATACTAGTACATAAAAGTCCTTCCTCTTTCCCTACTGTAAAAGACATCATTTATCTTCTCTTCCATCATGCAATAAATCCAGGATTTTACAATTACCTAAAAATGTGGCTATCCATCCAAATATATACACACCACTAAACTGAATCTGTCAAGATGCTGGATTAACATAATGATGTAGCCAATGAACTCTGACCCCTTCTGCTTTTAGAGTGATTGAAGCCATTAACGGGGTCATGTTTAGTTGAGTGTGATGAAAAGCTTAAAAAGCAGTTGTGCTTGTAAAAAAAAGGTTGCTTCTAACGAATCTTATCTCATTCTCCCAATATCTGTGCTCCTCTTTCTAGAACTTTCCACTCCTGCACACCTGCACCGGTGAGATTTCCATCAACCACATCCGAAAAACCCTCCAGCAATAACTGTCCTCCCAAACAAGGAACGAATTTCCGCTCATAGTTGGGTGGGTTAGGGAGTGGGCCAAAAAAAAAAAAAAAGAAAGAAAAAAAAATCCTCTGCTGAACTCAACGTGTTTTGGTGTTACGTAATACTACCATCTGGAACTAGAGTTGATTTAAAATGTGTCCATTGTGTTATGGATTTTTTTTTTTTTTTTTTTTTTTTTACAAAATCATGAAGTGTTTGAACTTGAACTAACATTGACATAATGCTTACTGGCATAAGTGACCTATTATATTTATCCTAGCTCCGTAGTTTAAGGTTAACAGGAGATTACTCACAACTTTTATGTGATGTTGTCTGACGGTCATGAGTCAGTAAAACATTTTAAGAGCTTTATTGAATTCAGAACCACATTCTCAAAGTAATATAATAAACCAAGCTGCAAGTATCTATTATATACAGTGAAGTAACAATATATTTGGCAAATGTTTTTATTGATATTACCTGGTCATATGAACCTATTTCTGAGCTCACAACTTTTTAATGCATTACACCACAGTGCTTGTCTGATGTGCCACTCATCCAGGACAAATTATGTTTTAGTGGTAATATGAGGACATCTGCTGGTGCATATCTAAACTTTAAGGGTACTTCTGAAATAACATGTACAGTACATGAACCCATTTTTTTCAACATCAAGATTCATACATGGAAATGTCATTGCTTCTAACTCTGATTACATGAAAAAAGGGGAAAATCTTCTTCTTTTGTTTTTTAAATATATTATTTATTTTAATGAATTTATTAATTAAAGTTTTTAAACTGTAAATGTATTTTAATACATTTTGCTTTTCATGCACACTTGTTAAATCGTGTGACCTGAAAACGAATGAATCTTGTTTTAACCCTTCATTTTCAGTTTTTTCCTTTACAATTTCACAAACGCTCTCAAATATCCCTGTATGATCCTTTTCATTTTTTCAGTCTGTTAAACATCACTTCATTGTAGAAAGCCAAGAGCAATAAAATACAAGAAGAAACCAACAGAAAACTTCTTTAAGTTCCGTACCTCGAGGCTATTTTACATGAACAATGAATCATGATGCATAACTGTTGGACTTTGCTCAATGTTGGGTGTTGATTATTAATTGGCACATGTTTGGCAGTATCGCTCTTCTAACTCTAGAGGGTAATAGAGCACTGCTATTGGAGACCAGTTACCAGCTTTGAGATTCAAGAAGCTTATTACGGGCTTTTAAAAAGGCCTAAGTATTAATAAACATAATATATACATACATACCCACCGATATGTATGTAATATTATAAACAAACGTGAAGCTTTTATAGATCCTATATTGGAGTCTAACTACCCATCCCTGATTACTCCACAAGAGTGCAACAACTTTGCCCCGCCCTCAGTCGACACCGATTGGCTAGCCTGTCCTCTCCGAGATTCGGAAAACCCTGTGATTGGCGCAGTACGTTGTCACTCAATTCAGCGGGGAGTGTTTGGGATCCTGAGAGGAAGTGAATGATTCGCGTTTGCACTTGACGAGGGGAAATCATATTGTTGGGGGAAATTAAGCGTGTATTCACCGAATTCCAGCCGTTAAATGAGATTAAACCGGTGGACGTACATCTTCTGTGACGATATGGTTTAAAAGGATAAACGTTTTTTTGCATTCAGACTTCGTTGCTTTGGATCAACTTGCATTCACAGGAGGTGGAGGAGGACAGACTTTGCTATTGTTCCAGCTTTCACACGAGTGTGTGTGTGTGTTTTCGTGTATGTGTGTATTAAATTGCCCTTTGGCTTTATGGCTACGAATTTTGAACCCATTTATGGACTCTCAGAGGATGAAGTAAGTACAGTTTTTTTCGAAACCATATCATCTTTAAGACACAATGTATGCCTCCTATCATATACTGTATGTTACAATACTGTATGTCTATAATTTTTCAATACATGATTTCAGTTTTTTTAATGGGGTTTCCAGTGTGACAAATGATCAGGATCAATTTCAGTAAGCTTAAAATAATTGTTTTATGTTACAAATATAAATAGGAAGGTTGTTAAGTATTTAAATGCCAATTGCCATCAGCTTGTTCTTCCCACTTCTCCATTATATTCAATGAGATATCTAGTGTAACGCTGTGATCAAATCGTAATATCTTCATATTACTACCAAAATACTAGTCTATATTTAAGTGTTCTAAGGCATAATGTGTTGTTTTTTATGATTGCCTGCTCACCTGTCAGAAAACAGGATGTTGTTGCTTTTTGGTGTTGATATTATTGACACTGACACTATAAATGGCTGACTGATGGATGTCTTTGTTTCCCTATTTGTAGGAAAGAGTTATTTGTAGCAACACATTAATAGTTTTCCATGATATTGCCTTGAAGAAACCATGTGGGTGAAAAGATGAATGCATGATAATCAAGATTTATCTCTAGTTTCTTGGTGACACCGGTATTACAGTGTTTCTAATAATGTTACAGCAGATTTTGTAGCAACCACAACACCATGTTGTTTGTCATAACAGGGCCCCAGTGTGACCCCTGAAAATTCAGGTCAACTGTCTTGAGAGTCTGAGGGCCGCCTTAGGAAGCAGGTGTTCGTTCATGATTCATCATTTTTTAGTCAGTGCTGTTTCTCTTAACTGGCATACTAGATATGTCTTTTAGTTTTTAATGCCGATGGTGATATAGTTCAAGGCCACACATTGTTCATAGGCGTAAATAACAGTGAAGTGTTTATGTAGGCGTTGATATTTGAGTCCAAAGGAGAGACCCGAGTCATGTACTACTGTATGTACAAGTTGGCAGCTACATATTTAAGTCCGTATCACATTAAATTGGCCAGTCAGCAATTTCTGGAAAGATATATGACCTGACCTATGCAAAGCATACCAGGTTTTTATGTGGAAAAGTACTGAAGTCATTTCAGTCCAAATCCCGAAACCGTAACGTATGAGTTGGCAAAGTTAATTAATAATTTCTGCACAATGGGTCTTGATATGTTTAATGTAAACAAAGAGAGGAATGCTACTAGCTAGATGTTCATCCGCAGGTTAAACGGTGGATGATCAAAGTTAAGCATTTGTTCAATGTTTGTATTTGGGTGTTAAACAGCAGGAGAAAAGACTCAACATCCCCATATTCACTTTCTCAGGAAGGCTATAGAAAATAAGATCCGGCCAAAAAGTGTAAACTTGATTTTATTTGATTAAAGTCAGCATTAAATGAAAATTCACCTGATCTATTTTCTAAATGCATGTCATTAATCTTATTGTGAATTATTCATCCAAGCATTTTTTTTTTGACCTCGTAATTTTTAATTAAAATATAACTCAGTGTTGAGGTGAAATGTCATACTTCTCTCTGGTGACTCATGACAGGCTTTTCCAATCATTTCTGCTTAAACCACTCCTTTCTTACAGTCGACTGCAAACCCGCATTCAGATTTCAGTTATGACAGTAATATATTACTACTGTATAATAGAATGTACTTATCAAAATAATGATAACATCAACAAAAACAACAACAATACAATTTATCTCAACATTATTTAAGGAATTTAATTAATTGTCTTTGTTTTATTTAGTACATTTCTGTTGTTCAGCACTTTGGATAAAAATAAAAGGATAAAAGTTAGCCTAAATTTTCATTTGATTACATTTTAAAACATTAATCAAATAGTTAGTTTTATGCATTCATTTGATTTGATTACCACCGCTTTTCATAATATATTTGTATTAAATCATAAAAAGAAAAATGTATTTCTTAGGACTGTATTATTCTTAACCCCTTAAACCCTAAGCGTCCCGCCGGCGGGACGGCACCCCATGAAAAAAATTCATAATCAAATTACTAAGCAACCACTGAATGATATGATACAAAATAGGTATCATTTTAAAGCTTAGAATCTCAGCTTTTCAATGCACCTATACATTTTATTCAACTCCTAAAAGGTGCTGAGTTATTCCTTTAGAACGGATTATACCGCCGGAGGGCGCCCCCTAGCTATGGAAAAAATTAATTGTCATATTTTTCAAAACTACTGCATTGATCAACACAAAATAGGCATCATTTGAAAGCTTAGAGTCTAAACTTTACAATGAATGTAGCCATTATGATTATCTCCAAAGTAGTGCTGAGTTATTTGCTGATAAAATGATTTTTTTAATACATAATTTATGAGGAAGAGGAAATTATTATGTACTGCAATGTGTCAAAAACATCATACTGCTCAGATAGTCATGTGTCATATGTCATTTGAAAGGTCTCAATGAGTAGAATACAACAAGCATAATTTTTTCAGGCTTTTACTAAACTTGAGCAAGGTTTTTGTAAAATAAGCCCCTCAAGAGACCCATGGGTAAACCATATATGGATGCTGAATTTTAGACACATTTCCGCTTGTAACTTCATGAAACATGCTCCGATTGTGGAAAATGACACATCATTATTTACAGCAGATGCTTACAATTAAAATGAGTCCAAACTCAACGTAATCCATCACTCGGAACTAAAGATATTCCTCATGGAGTTCTAATTCACAAAAAATACACAAACGCACGTAGCCAAGCGAGGTAGCTTAGACTTGGCCTTTTTACTCGTATCTTCATGAAACATACATCGATCATGAAAAATGACACATCGTTATTTACAGCAGGAGCTCATGATTAAGACGAGCCCAAACTCATCAGTCAGATCTAAAGATATTCTTCATGGCGTTTTAACACAGAAAATACCAAAGACGCACCTAGCCAAATATATACTCATGAAGCACTCGCGTTTGGTTTTTACTTATAACTTCACGAAGCATGCACATATCGTAGAAAAATGCACATCATTATTTTCAGCAGACTCTCACGATTAAAAAGAGCCCAAACTCAGCATAATCCATCACTCATATCTAAAGTTATGCCTCGTGGAGTAGTAACACAAATGCGCACATAGATCTTTATTATAGATGTAGCACTTATGTCGCGTTCTAACTCATAACTCAATGAAGCATGCATCAATTGTGGAAAATGGCACATCATTATTTACAACAGAATGTTACGATTAAAAAGAGCCCAAACACACCATAATCCATCACTCAGGTCTAAAGATATTCCTTATAGCGTTCTGACACAAAAAAATACCAGAGGCGCACCTATGAAGTAGCAATAGCAGTGATGCTATGTTGTTTTGATGTGACGTTTCAGCTCATAACTCAATGAAACATGCATAGATTGTGAAAAATCGAACATCTTTATTGACAACAGATTCTCACGATTACAAAGAGCCCACACACAACAGAATCCATTGCTTTGATCACGAGATATTCCTCACGAAGTAATGCATACTTGGATAAAAAACAAGTCTCTCATCCTTCCTGGGTGCAAAGTGTTTTCCAATTTTCCCGGAACCGTCCGCGCTCGTTTTCAAACGTGGAATAACACAAAATATGTATCATTTTAAAGCTTAGAATCTCAGCTTTTTAAAGAATCTAACCACTTCGATCAACTCTGAACGAGTGCTGACTAGTCTCTCTAAACCGGAGTGTACCGCCCGTGTGCGCCACCCATGGCGCCCCCTAGCTGCGGAAATATTCATTATCATATTTTTCAAAAATATTGCCTTGATTCAAACAAAATTGGTGTCATTTGAAACCTTAGAGTCTGAACTTTACAGTGAATGTAGCCAATTTGAAAAACTCCTAAGTATTGCTGAGTTATTTGCTGATAAAGATATAAAAAAAAAATCATAATCTATAAAATACTTTTTTGTACTATGTACTGCAATGTGTCAAAAACATCATACATCTCACGAAACATTCAAAAATCGTTGAAAATGGCACTTCATTTTTTACAGCATATTCATACAATTAAAATGAGCCCAAAATTAACTTTATCTATTGCTTTTATGACAAGATATTCTTCATGGTGAAACACTATAAAAAATGCCCATGAGGGGGCGTCAAGGTCTCAACAAAAATGCTATCTTGGTTCCAAAGGCTGTAACGTTTGATTACTTTATCCAATCACCACAAAATTTTATCCAGATGCAGCTCATATGTAGAGGGACTTCCCCAAAAAAGAATTTTCCTCCTACCTTATTTCCTTCCTGAGTTATTCCATGTCAAATAAGAAAGATATGCATTATCATTATAAAAATTATATTTATTTTTTGTCTTTTATCAGCAGTTTCTCGGCAGAAGAATGTCCAAATGTAATTTAATTTATATTTTCAAAAAATGTGAAAAGTGTTCTTTCAAACGATACCTACCTTTTGACTCTCCTTGCTATAGTTTTGAAGTTATGAGTCTTTAGTTTTGTGTATGTCACTCAGAAAACTCTTTTTTTTTTTATTGCTTTCCAAATGTGTGAGGACTAAACAAAAAGGCATTGTTCCAAATGCTGTAACTTTTGAGTACTTTATGCGATCACCACAAAATTTGATTCAGATGCAGCTCACATTTAGGGCTACTTCCCCAAAAAAGAAAATTTGTGCTACCATATTTCCTCCCCGAGTTATTGCATGTCAAACAAGAGAGATATGCAAAATCATAATAAAAATTATGTTTTTTTTTGTATTTATCAGCAGTTTCTCGGCAGGAGAATATCCAAATGTAATGTAATTTATATTTTCAAAAAATTTGAAAAGAGTTCTATCAAACGATACCTACCTTTTGACTCTCCTTGTTATAGTTTTGAAGTTATGAGTCTTTACTTTTTTGTGTGTCACTCAGACAAAAAAACTCCAAAAATGGCTCAGGGTTTAAGGGGTTAATTTTAATAAAATATTAATGATAAAAATGCATTTTTAATCTAATCCACAATCAATCATTACATTTAATTGATTAGACATGTTTTTGATGATTGAAATTTGAAGAAACGAAACAAACAAACGGTTTCAAGTTTGTTATAATGAAGCATTTGGTCAAACCAAAAAAAAAATTTCATTAATTTAAAGGCCATTTAACGGATGATGATAATAATAATTGTTTAATACCGTATACCATGAAACCGCCCTAAAAAATTTTCTACATTGATAAATTCACTATATTTGTTTTCATAGCCTTCAATATTGGGCAGGATGTGGAATAAAAAAATTACAATTGGATTTTTTTTATCATAATAGAAAATCATAGAAAATACTGAGATATATATATCGTATTTCGCCATTCAGCCTAAAAATACCAAGATATGATTTTTGGTCCATATTGCCTAGCCCCAGATTGAGATGTTTTAGGCTTTTCGGTCCGTGATCCATCGGTCCCATTATAAACTGGTTTATTGGGTGCATGTAAACGTAGCTTGTGTGAACCCCCCTTAAAGTGGTGTTTGTTTACCTTTAGCAATTTTCATCATTCAGTTCAATTCACATTTATTTGTATAGCGCTTTTCTCAATACACATCATTTCAAAGCAGCTTTACAGAAAATACACGAGTCCACATTACAATTAGAGTGAATGTGATCATCATTAATTATTGTAATACTATAAAACACAGTATTATACTAGCAATCTCGGTATCAGTCATTGGTTGATCACAAGTATTCCAGTAACCCATCATGTTGACATGGTATCCCAGTTATTGCAAAATACACACAGGCGCACATACACCACACGTAGACGACATGCATTGCTTCATCAGTATGCGACAAGCATCTATCAAGTTGGCTTGGAGTCAGCCTTGTCAGCGGGTCTGTTTACCACAGAACATTTTCTCTGTCCTGTGGGATCCCATCACTCGCTCCCAGAGTTCCTGCTGGGTATGATCGTGCCTTTCTACTCCTATAGACCTCAGTTCCCAAGACACTGTCATTACACAGGAATGACAAGTTCTCCCTTAGGAACAGTCTGGCAATTCCTTTAGACCTTTTATTGACAAAACTCTTGTGGACTTTTAAACTCCCATTGAGGAATACAGGTTTATTAGATAACCATGTGTAGTTTAGGCATGCACAATTAATTGGTGACAAATATTTATTGTATATACACCATAGCATTTAAAAGATTTTAAATGTTTTTGAGATCTCTTATGCTCACCAAGGCTGTGTTTATTTAATCGAAATACAGTAAAACAAGTAGCCTTATATTGTTAAATATTATTAAAATTATTAAAATATGTTTAAAAAGAACAGCATTTATTTGAAATAGATATCATAACATTATAAATGTCTTAACTGTCACACAATTTATATTTCACCCTGCTGCAATTCATGTTTCCAACCAAGTAAACAGAGAAAGTATGTATTTGTAAGTATGTAAGTTAATATTTAAAGTAAACCAAACATGTTGTTGCATTTCATTTTGAAATTGTCATTTTATTTTGTCTATGTTGGTTCTACTCCATTGCACTAGATGTTTTTGAACATAAACATGTGTCTTGTTGACATTTAAGAGACATTGAGACACATTATTATTATATCACAGACAAATGTGTAATGCATACATTGCTTGATAATCATCTGGGAGTGCTCAGTTAATGAATATTCATGAACAATGTTAATTTACCTTCTGATTAGCACATAGCCAATAAGTCTGCTCAGTGACCGTCACATCACATAATTATTATTCATGTGTAAAGGTAGGATGTACATACAGTATATTACAGCATACAAAAAGCAGAGTAGGTTGTCAAAGAAAAACATTCTTGGAACCATTAAATAATCTGATAATTTGGACCTGTGGATGTCTGTTTTACACAAAGGGAGGACACACAAACGCTTACTCGATTACGCACTCACTCGCTCAGCGTCATGAGCGTGGAATGTGATACAGTGACATGCTGTTACATCATCTTCATTAAAAATACATGAGCTATAGTTGCAGCTGAATCATGTTTTCTTGATCCGTGTGGCATGCCTCTTTGCTGAGGTCCTAAGATGAAGCTAGAGAACCTGAGAAACCTCCACAAAATCTGCCATTTACTACTATTATATATAAAGCTAGTTCCCCTTTTGATAGATGTATTACTTTGTTTACCCCTAAGGGCAAGTACACACCATATAGCCTAGTGCTTTTCAACTGTAATTTCTATTTTGATGGCAGCCAGATATCAGAAATTCAGAATTATTTTTAGTTATGTTATTTATATGTAATAATGCTGCAGAAAATCTCTTGTGTGTTTAGGTTGCAGGCAGTGCTTCTCCTTTAAATGTTTTATTTTCTTGTCAATATTGAATGAGTGTCTCTCTCTCTCTCTTTCTTAGCCAAGGTCAACATTTTGCATTTTTATATTCAAAGTATTTCATATTAGTGTATCAATTTGCATCCATGAATTCTAAGTGCGAAAGAAGCGTGAGAATAGAAAAGCGTTTGAATTTTTTATATTTTGGAACGTGTTGTCAATTTAATGGTGTTTAATGGAATTTTTGAATTTGGAATTCAGGGCGTGGAATGAGTTGGATTTGGAAACTGTGTTTAATTCTGTGTGCAGTTCAGAGAGTAACTGAGTTGCAGTGTAGGATGAAACAATAGGCAGTAATTAAGCATTCCGCACATATCAGCCGCAAGCTTTCTGAAGGTCAGCGATGTAACCAGTCAGATCTTCCACCTCTCTGCCCTGTCGCTATGTTTCCCATAGAGCAACCTATAAAGTATGTTGTTTAATGACACTATGAATAAAGGAAATCTTTCACTTGAACTTGCAACCTTGTTATCAAAACCAAATTCCTAAACATTGGACTGCTGCCCACTTCTTACACGTTTAGCTCTGAATGAACCCTGTCTCCAAATAAGAAGTACAAACACAAATAATTAAATGTAGATTTTTACTAGTGTTGTTGCCGAACTCATTGACTTCGCTAGGGTGTTCTGTGTGGTTTTCATGAGACTGCTATGTGGTTACTAGGGTGTTCTTGGTGGTTGCTGGGTGTTTGCTCACTGTTCCCAGTCTTAACAAGAACTGACTAGTTTATCTGCATATTTTTTAAATATACACTACTGTTTAAATGCTTGGTGCTTAGCAAAACTTAATAAAAAATAATAAAAAAATAAATGTATACCTTTATTCAGCATGCATTCAATTGTTTTTTACATTGTTACAAAAACACTGTTCTTTTTAACTTTCTGTGCATCAAAATTTTTTATCACATTTCCACAAAAATATCAAGCTGCACATAACTATTTTTCAGCATTGATAATTTTAAGAAATGTTTCTTGAGAACAAATCAGCATACTATAGAGTGATTTCTGAAGGATCATGTGACTCTGAAGACTGGAGTAATGATGCTGAAAAATCAGCTTTGCCATCACAGGAATATAATTTAAAATATATTAAAATTAAATTATATATCACAGTAGTGCCGTTTTTACAGAATTTTTTATCAAATCAAATGCAGCCTTGGTGACCAGAAGTGACTTCTTTCGCAAACATTGACCCCAAAACTACTTAACTGTTGTCTGTATTTTAGTTTTTTAGCTAATTAAACACGTTTTGTGTGTTTAATTAGCATGGAGATAGCTTGCTGTATTTTAGGGGTGCGTCTCAATCAGCTCCCTAGGGCACTGATCAAGGAGTTGGCTATTTTTAGGGCAAAATCCTCAAATGCAAAATCCTACCAGTACACTGAATCGTTCACTTCCTAAAAAGTCCCAATGCACTGTGAGAATGTTCCCTTAACGGAAGTTCTGAAGTGCGAAACATGAATCATGTCAGCCAGTTCACTACACATAATGACACGCAATAGATGTTTTTTTAAAAATGCAAACCATTAATTATATTTCAGCATAAACATACATAACTAGAGAGGTAATTTTCCAATGTGTTGTGAGCAGGGCCCTCACTGTCCGACTCCTTACCAGTGCCCGAATTTGTGTACACGATATACTGTTTCAAGACCTAGGGAGCTGATTGAGACTGTTAGATACATGACTTACACTTTATACAGGATTTCCTTTAGATGGTTAATGCATCCCACGACTACTTTGAAGATAGTTTTATAGGTAGGTTTGCAGTTGCACATCACTACTCCTTAGATATTATATAGTCCCTAGATTGCCCTTGACTTCCTCCATCAACATAAATCTAAGAGATTTTTATGGTGGTTTCATTGTCTGCCAGATGAAAATTGTAGGTGTGTTTGCTTAGAAAAATAGTCAGAACCACCAATTAAAATGTATCATAAATTATTGTTGTTATTGGCCTGCTGAGCATGCAGGCTTCTCAGTTCCTGTTGTTTGTGGTGTAATTTGACTGATCTTTATGGCCACTTAAAAAATGTATTGCAAAATGAGCATGATGACATGCTTAGAAGCACTTACAGTGAACCTTTCAATATGGCATACTTGGTTCTGACAAAACCAGGTGCCATAACATTATGAACTGCATTGATATGGAAATGCATCCACTGAACTCAGCAGTCTTGATTATGTAACTGCTGATGAAAGCATCTATACAAATGGTTTGCAAATCTGTGTTTTGACTGGTTAAAAACAGAAGCCCTTTGATAATAACTCTGTGCAGGGAGTCGGGTTGGGAATTGTTTGAATTTTAACGATTCTGATTCCGCTTATCGATTCCTAATTTCGATTCCAATAAGGAAAAAAAAACATTATCATTCACATTTATTCTAAGTCTTATTGCAAAACATTGCATTGTAGCTGAATACTATGAACAAAAACCAAAGAACAGTTACACAAGTAACTTTTGCCTGTGGATTAAAAATACCATAAAAACAACTAGCCTAACTAATATAAATGTCAAGCATTTTTAAAGACAAGTTAACCTTCATCAAATAACTGCTATAAATTCAGCTTTGCCATCACAGGAATAAATTGCATTTTTAAATACATTCAAATAGAATTATCACTAAAATTTACATTATTACTGTATCTCTTGATAAAATAAATGCAGCCTTGGTGAGCACAAGAAAAATCTTTTTTTATTTTTTTAAGATTCATTTTTGGCGTTTTTGCCTTTTATTATGATAGGACAGTTAGTTGACAGGAAGCGAAGTTGGAGAGAGAGAGGGGGACGGGATCGGGAAAGGTCCACGAGCCGGGACTCGAACTCGGGACGCTCAAAGCACAACTGCGCTATATGTCGGCGCTGCTCACGAGGCTATTGGCGCCGACAGCACAACAGAATTCTTACAAAAACATTAAGTCATGAACCAGTTGAGTATATTCCTTACAATAGCTTCTGTTTTATTAGTTCTGCTTCAGAAAACCCAATCTTACCTGTATCGATGTATAAAGTCTGGCTTCTGCCTTACTCTAAATATGCAAATACATAATCTATCAAACAGAACGACTCTAACTTTGTTCTATGACTTGACCTATGCTTAAGTTAGAACCATGTATTAAAATAAAGGCAGTGATTTGACTGTGAACCGTCAACATTTTATGGCTTCCTCTAGGGAACTGCTAATGTGTTGTGCTAATGTTTTAAGTGACATTTAAGACAATATTGAATTGCAGTTCTCCCAGTGACCCCAGCAGACCAAGGTTTCCCAGTTGAGACCCGATGATATATTACTTGGAAATACCAAACCTGTCATTGAACTAATCGTTGGGTGTGCACAGGAAACTATTCGAAGCTTCAGCTCTCTAAGAGGCTCGTGGAATCTTAATCCTAATTATCCGGCTTGACAGCCACAGCCTGAGTAATACTTTCCTGCCGTCTTACATCAATGTGAAATAAAATCAGCTGCAGCCCTGTGACTTAATTATTATATCAGTCAGGCATGTAAACTATGGTTGTGGCAAAGCCATTCGTCCTTATTTATAGACTTGACATATTGAGCCGGTAAAGTTTTGTTGACGTAGTATAGTAAACACCACTTTATTTTGATCGCATGGGTCCTCCTTTGCTAATGTTTCCAGTCAACATATTAATGGAGTTTGTTGTGGCTGACGTAACTTGATGGTGAAACATCTGAGCTGGGAACCAAAAGATTGTAGCCTCAAATCTTCATCAACCACCTTCGTCTTGAGCAAGACATTTAAGGTCACGTTACTCCAGGAGGACTCATGTTGTCATCTTAATGTTCAAATAGTAATAAGTGGTATTGCTACTACTAATTTTAATTTAAGTGCTTGCAAACCTGCTTAATCTTTTCACATTTGGATCAAGTGCAAGTGAAACGTGATTTCCTCTCTTTGCATGCACAAAAATCAGCAAGGATGCATAACATTTAGCCTATCAAAAGTGACGATAAAGACACATAAAATATTACATATTAGCTTTTTGCTGTTTTTTGACACTATAACAGCATTGAAGAGTAGCGTCCCTTTTCCATAGATATTCCTTGGCTTTTTAGCTGTTCCTCGCATCCTCTTCTAGTCCCTCTACAGCAGCACTGGCCTTCATCAGCAGTAGCGATGAGTTGTCATTTCCACTAGTGGACAAACCCAGCCATCATCCCAAAAGTTTTTAGAGTGTGTGGGTGATTGAATGGATCAGGTAAGAATGAAAGGCATGATAGTAACTTCGTGTCTCCCTTGGCGTTCTGCATCTTCTGATCTTTTAACCTCATTTAGAGGATTAAGGGACAGGCAAGGAAATAATCATAATTACGAGCAGAAAATGAATGTTCCAATTTGAATTTTATCCGAGAGCTTGAGAGTTTGAGTGGTCTCGGAGGACAAGGTTTTCGGTCTGTTATGATTCAATTGTCAATAGAGGCAATGCTCTGAAGATGTGTTTGTGATCAATGCATGTAAAAGGAAAACACACATTTGCAATCCTTTCATGCTAGATGCTTACCAAATTATTGGTAACGCTTTAGTTTTTAACTAGTTGCTTATTAGCATGCATATAGGATATTAGTTATTATATTGCCTCATTCTGCATGAACATATTCACAACACCTTAATCCTACCCAATACCTAAACTTAACAACTACCTTACTAACTATTAATAAGCAGTAATTAGGAGTTTACTGAGGCAAAAGTCGTTGTTAATAGCTAGTTAATAGTGAGAATTGGACCGGCCCTAATCTAAAGTGTGACCGAATTATTTATGATTGCTTTGAAATATAAAATTGATTACTTGTCTTTCAAATTGTTTGCTTGTCCGAAAGCTTGGGTCATCCATTGTGATTCCTGTGTAAATACATTTATGTTGATTGGAAAACCTGTTTTGACATTTCTGTTGTCCAGATTTGTTGTGTCATCCTTGTTCTAAACTTGAGACCTGAAATGTTATTGGTATTTCATAAGCCTGATAGGAATTGAAGGCTAGTGCTGTTTTTTTTGGCAAGTTTATTTGATAAAGGCGTGTCGTGAGTCTGTGTCGTAATGCAACAAGTTCTGGCAGTGTGGTTAGGGTGAGGATGAATACTGTACAATTTAGACCTGAATTAGGGAGTGTGGTTGTGAAAAAAAAGAAAAGAAAAAAGGAAGAGCTTTGTTTGCCTTTATATGCAACTGGTCTTAATGTCCTAAATCTTCTGAGATCTAATAGCCTACTTGTTGCAAAATAATGTGAGATGAACAAGGGGTGTATTGTAAAAACTGGTTTGATTTAATTGCAAACCAAAATATTTGTTCTGTCCTAAAAAAAACTTTTAACCATGGTTTACGAATGGAATTTTTCTTGAATCTTGATACCAAGTTGTGGTTCTCCACAGATAAATCTAGCCTTTGTTTGCATTTGATTAATAAAAGCACAGCTGCCTCAGTCTGGGCCACCCGGTGGGAGGCCGGTAACGCCCGTACCTGTCAGAATATAAAGGCTTCTCCAATCTCATCCATACTGTATTCGTTCTCAGGCAGAATAAATACAAGCTGTCACATGGTTGTTTGCTTCGGCTGCACGAATGATGCATGTCTTAATGCAGATAATGCAGATCGTCAGACAAATAGAAACAGAATTTCAGTCATGTAGAGAGCAGAAGTGGGTAAAGGAGGAGAAGAGGGCCTTTCTTTACCCCCTTACAGTGTGTCTTTTCTGGGCTGGTGAGCTTCAAAAGCGAGAGGGCGAATAAGATGCTCGTTGTGTAATTGTGAGCAGCATGAATAGCTATTGAATGCAGGCCGAAGTGATGTTGGAGGCGGGATGCACTTATGCAGAGTGGGAGTCGTGAAATGGTGGTCGTATCGGATCTACTGCTGGAGAGATTTCGAAGGCCAAGCTGTGAAGTTTAGACCACTTTATTCAGTCATAAGACAATAAAACGTTTAAAGCTCCCAGAGGGTTTTATTTCTCACAGACGATGTATCATTAAAACAGATTCGTTTCCGTGTCTATCAATAAACACAAAAGCTTTTTTGGCTGCAGCTTCCTCCTAATTTCTTTAAGATGCTCTTTTTTTTTTTTGTCCTGTCCTGGACGAGAAGTGAGGTGAAATTGGGACACTCTTATCCCGTCTTAAATTTAGGCCATGGGGAGGTTTTTGTTTTTTTTTTTTTTTTTTTTTTGCTTTCAGACTCATACTAGATGTATTGATTTATTCATGATGGTCTTTTTCTGTGTGTCATGTTTTGCAGAACGAATCTCGTATTCTTCGTGTCAAGGTCATTGCTGGCATTGATCTGGCGAAGAAGGACATCATTGGTGCAAGGTAAGGAAGAACTAAAGGAGGTGTACGGAGAAACAGTGCACCTGTTCAGTCTTTTCACGCATTCATTAGCAAATGCAAATGTTGGAACCGTCTAAGTGTGTGTGTTTGTGTGTGTGTATGAATGTGTTTGTCTGTATTTCCTCCTTCATTCATGTGGCAGACCAACTGAGCTGCACTCTGTGAGGCTTTCTCTTGAATTAGACAATAGACTTATCCAAACAAATGATCTGTTTGCCAGGAAAGGAGCACAAAGGGAAAATGCTTGGTTGATCTCATTTTTGCAATGTTGCAAGTTCTACTTATTTGACTTTAAAGTTCTCAGGTCCTAAAGTCAGAGGTCAGAGAGTGCATTAATTACTGACAATGTGATTTCTGAACTCAACAGTTAACTTTTGAATCTTGTACTGTGTTTGATGTCAGATGGGCATTAGAATAGATGGAAATTTCATAGATAGAATAGAATAATTTTATAGGCCATTCACAGCATTTCCTGCCAACTTTGCATTAGGGTTTATAACTTTACTGAACTTATAGCAGTTAAAACCATGATTCCTATTCCATAGCATAATCAAAAAAAATATATATATTATTAATATAAATGTTAACAATTAAATTAAACCAAATTCAAGAAATTGAAAAAGAAACTGTAAACAAAGATACAAATTAAGTAAATGGTGATTGGTGTACTTCAGGTACAGTATCTAAAAGAAGATTTTTTTTTTTTAATGTTACAAAATTTGAAACGAAACTGCCGAAATGTTGTATTACAATAAGTACTATGCATTTTGTAATATAATACAAAATGTTGTACAAAAAAAAAAGTAAACTACAAAAAACATAGGACCTTCATGCATTTATTAGGCAATCATCACGTATAACTGTTTACATTTATGGCCCCTGAAATGCCTACAATGTAATTTGTCCATGTTTATCAAACTCTATTACTTAGCTAATGAATAACGTGAGCTTAGGGCAGAAAATTATAACACTCACATTTACAGCTTGCAGCCTACAAGACCTGACTTTGGACATTTGTAAAGTTATGGTTATATTGTACCATAAAATTGTAATACATTTGCAGAGCCTAATACATTTTGTTTTAAAATAAAATTTGCTTTAAACATTGCTAAAATGTCTTAGAAAATTTGCCGGGGTTTTTTTTGTCACTTTTCTTGTATTAGGTTCAGTGCAGGTTTAACCTTTGATACCAAACATTCTTAGAAGGCTTAACAATTGTCACCTAGTCACAAATCTTTAAGAGTTGAACTTCAAGGTGGAGGTGTCTGTTGCTTGGCTCTCTGTAATGTGTAATGACACATTGGCTCTAAGTCTATGCCACTTAGATAAATGCACCCTTATCTGCAGTTGTCCGCTATGTTGCATAATAGACTTATTTATTTTTGCTGATTCACAGACCAACGTATTTCCTTCCTTTTTTCCCCTTGCAGTCAGTCACTTAATCTATTTTAAGACAAAGTGCCACAATATTTTATTAGGTTTTTATTTGTGAGGAGCAGTGTTGTATGTTTGAGATTCAGTGTAGTTGCTTCTATGAAACTAAAATAGCCAAGAAATGGCGTTTACAACATTTAGCCTAGCTGTATTGTTTGTAATATACACTACTGTTCAAATGTTTGTGACAATTCTGTTGCTTATCAATGCTGATCAATGCTGATTTGATGCTTAAGAAAATATTTCTGATCACTATAAAAGTTGCCTTGGCTAATTATCATCCAAATTGATAATATAATAAAACTATATAATATAACTGGATATTTACACATTACACATAATGTGGTAACACCACATTATTTCAGCTATTTTCTAATTATGAATATATGGTAACCGTCATGCTGTGGAAACTCTTGAGTGCCCATTTGCCACTGCTGTCACAGTAAATGTGAATATACCATGGTCTGTCTGAATATTCAATTCTGATTGGCTGGAAAGAATTGAAAATTCCAACCAATATTGATGTGCTGTTTTCATTGAGGCGCGCACACACACACGCTGTGTACATACAGAAACATTCAGAAGCACAGAAACGTATCAACGCTGCCCCTCGACTTTTATTAATAAAATAGCTTCTCTACTGAGGCGCTACATTATATTTCTCAGTTTAAGTAATTAAACTGACAGCATCGTTTTTAATAAAGAGAGACGCTGCACAGACATACACCTCTCTCTCTCTCTCTCTCTCTCTCTCTCTCTCTCTCTCTCTCTCTCTCTCTCTCTCTCTCTCTCTCTCTCTCTCTCTCTCTCTCTCTCTCTCTCTCTCTCTCTCTCTCTCTCGATAATTAATTGAAAGAAACTCATTCATTCAAATAAATATGTAATTTTACACAGTATCTCTATGTCTGATCCAACGCAAACAGATGTTTAATGTTATCCTTCTGGTCAAATATTGTGTTGCAAACATCAACAACAGCTTTAAGTTGTCATTGCTGTCAAATGATCATAATATAAGCTTGATAATCCATGGCTAGCTGTGCATTAAAGATTTGAATGCGCTTCACGGAGGCCTCCACGTCGTGCATTAAAATCATTTAATGCACAGATTGCCATGTATTATCCCTTGCATGTTCATTCTAGATCAATTAAAACAGGCCATGCCTCTATCAATAAGGCGACTAGTTCTTTTAACTGAAAGATATAACTTCCTTTGTCATATTGAGCATTAAGATTTCTACTGTTTTTTTCTACGAGTGGTCCATCTCCTCGTATTATCATCTGTTGTCATCAAAAGATTTGTTGAAAATATCCTGAAAGCTTCAGACAGTTAACACTATGATTAAATTATACAAATGTAAGAGTAGTAAAATTGTATTTAATGTAATACTATACAGAAAATGTTCTACAAATGCCAGTTTTTGGTTTGAATGAGGAAAGAAATTGATGTGTAAAATGGTTTGTATTTGTCTCTTTCTCATTTTGCTCTATCGGTTTTCTGTTTTTTTCTGTCTCACACTTGCTCCTGTGGTGTAGACGTCACAGCTCCTTATGTTCTAACTGTGCGGATGTACTGTAGGTTCCATCAGACCTGTCTGCTCCAATCACAGACTCCTAGAGTGTGTGCATGTCTATGTGTCAGCGTGAATGTTTGTGTATCCCAAGTTCCTACTGGTCGTAGATATTAGACATTCTAATACGCATTATGGGTATTTACTCTATGGACAGATTGCTTAACGGCATGAGTGTTTCTGAGTCTGACGTGTTTGGTTCATGAGGATGATGCTACATCTGTGCTAATTAAAGCAAAAGATGTGCAGCTGAGCAAATAAGACGCCACAAGGCACCATCACAGATGTCTCAACGGAAAAAGTGAGGAGGGTTTGATAGAACAAAATCTGACTCCGAACAGAACGTCTCTCTCATTTGCTACCTCTTTTGACGAATCATTCATATACTGAATAGCGAAATTAATTTAAAGCCATATCTAACATCTGCACTTAATTTTTGGAAGTCTTTGACTATGCTGGCATCGGCCGCTCAGAGGCTACGTTCAGACTGTTAGTCCAAATCCGTTTTTTGTGCCTGTTATAAATAGGTAAACATCTGTATTGCAAACTCTCCATGTTGCGGCGGTTGTTTTTGCTGTGTACCTACAGCCATTTGCCAGCAGCCATATCACCCTGTAGCCCAAGACTGGTTGCTCACTGAAGCTATGTAGGGTTGAGCCTGGTTAGTACCTGGATGGGAGACCTCCTGAGAAAACCAGGTTGCTGCTGGAAGTGTTAGTGAGGCCAGCAGGGGGCGCTCACCCTGTGGTCTGTGTGGGTTCTAACACCCCAGTGTAGTGATGGGGACACTGTACTTTCAAAGAGCACCGTCCTTCTGATGAGACGTTAAACCGAGGTCCTGACTCTCTGTGGTCATTAAAAATCCCAGGATGTCCTTCGAAAAAGAGTAGGGGTGTAACTCCGGCATCCTGGCCAAATATGCCCCTTGGCCTCTGTCCATCATGGCCTCCCATACACTGATTGGCTTCATCACTGTCTCCTCTCCACCAGTAAGCTGGTGTGTGGTGGGCGTTCTAGCGCAATATGGCTGCCTTCGCATCATCCAGGTGGATGCTGCACATTGGTGGTGGTTGAGGAGATTCCCCCCTTCCATGTAAAGCGCTTTGAGTACCTAGAAAAGCGCTATATAAATGTAACGAATTATTAATTATTATTATTACCAACGCAACATCATTGCCATAGAAACCAATGCAGATATTCTTGAAAATGAAAGTGCGGTATGGAACACACAAATTGGATCTGAACAGTTCCAATACACAATGTGGACAGTCAATAATTTTAGGGCATTTTCGCACCTGGCTCGTTTGGAACTTTTGCTTCGGACCCTGTTGCATTTCTCATAGGCATTTTGCACACTGCAGTCGTGCTTGGATCCGCACCAAAACAATTACTCCAAGATCGCCTGAATGAGGTGGTCTCGCCCATTGAAAACGAACTCTGGGGCGGTTCGGTTGAGGTGAGAAAGCAATCCAACCCAATGGACCAACGGACCCAGTGCCATCAAAATTCATAATGGGGAATGTGTTATATAAAGAGCAGTAGTGTCTGATTATGTGAGATTTTGTGATTGAAAACCAAAGAGCATCTCTTTCTCTGTGCTGTGTGTGGAAGGCAAGATGGATTCATTGAAATTTCAGGAAATCCTAGGAGAGAACGGCATGCCGTCAGTGAGGAAGCTGAAGCTTGGGCATCATTGGACCTTCCAACAGGACAATGATCCCCAAGCATACCTCAAATTCCACCAAAGCTGGTTGCAGAAGTAGTCCTGGAAGATTCTACAGTGGCCATCAGTCACCTGACTTAAACCCCATAGAAAATCTCTGGTGGGATTTGAAGAAGGTGGTTGCAGCACACAAATCCAAGAATATTACTGAACTGGAGGCCATTGTTTTGAGAAATGGGCTAAGATTCCTCAGAAACGTTGCCAGAAGCTGGTGTCTGGTTATACATCTCGTTTGCAGCAGGTCCTAACAGCAAAAGGGTGTTCTACTAAGTACTAAAGATGCTTGCCAAGAAGGGGTTCAATAATTTTGAGGCTGCAGAAGTCATAATAAGCCTGCGGAGCGAAAATGTTCTGCGTCATCCATCAAGATGAATTGACAGAGGAACGTAAACAGGTGAAATTTGACCAATTAAGAGGATGTTTTACTCAATGTGACTTGCTCAAACACATTTTGGTACACTTTGAAATGTTGCCTTGTGAAAGTGAACTGAACCAAGAAGAAAATGCAATATTGTAACAAATTAAGCCCGTTTTGGAACAAAGCAAACGATCCAATAGTCTGAAAACACCCTTAGATCAGATTCCAATCGGATACACAAATAATCTAATTTGGACTGACAGTGTGAGAATAGCCAGAGATCTCATATACTTTGCAAAAGCTGTTCTTTTATAAAAGTGTGACATCTGGTCTCTTTCAGATTTAAACTTGATATACTGTAACGCATGCTGCTTTAATTTGTTTTGGCTTAAAGATATACAGAAAAGTCAAGAATTTCTTGTTTTGAAAAGTTCAGATTTTGTGATAACAAATACACAGCATACAGTGTGTTTTTAGTTTGGGATTCTTTCATTTGTTTCAGTAATTTTAGTTTAATTTTAGTTTTATCTATTTATTAGCGATCCATTTTACATTGAGCTGTATAGTTCGTAAACCTTCTGTTGTCATTTGACCGCAGATTGCTATCAACCTTGAAAATGCATTTTTTTGCACACACAGTCAATAATCCTGTTCACCTTTAGTTTACTTTACTTGAATCAGTTGAGATCAGTCAGTTGAGAGTGTCCTCTGTCTCAGAGTCGAGACTTGTTTTGTATTTCCCTTGGTTCCCTTCTCATTTCTGCTTTTTGCACAGAGTCAAGTACTGAACCAAGTCCCCCATGACAAAGTCGCCCATCTCTATGGTAACGGTGTGCACTGTTAGTGTTCTTATGACACCTGAGCGGCTCTGTGGCCTTTAACACGGGAAAATGGGACAGTGATTTGGGCATCTGGGGTTTCTCTAGTGCTGGCCAAGAGAAGAAATTCCAAAGCAAACAGATTTTTTCCGACTCTTGCCTTTGTCTACAGGCTATTCTCAGAATGATTTAGGCATTTTTGTCATTTGTTTATACACGTTTTTATATTTATACACTTTACTTTTACATCTGCACATAAATGTATCACTCATCACTTTTTTTTTTTTTAATCTGTGCCTGGAAGTGAAATTCATCCATCTGTGTTCGAAATGAGTAATGTGTTGACAAAGGCAAGAATGTTCAGTCTCAAAGTATTGTTTTATCCCAATCAAGAAAGCCAAATCCTTATATAAACATTCAATTAGAGGCGACGGGGAATCCAGACACTGCAATTAAAAACCAGAGAAGATCAGCTGCACAACAGTCTAAAGAAAAGGAAGGGAAGCTAAATAACTGTTCCAGAAGCCAATGAATGAAAATGCTGAGCTTGTAGCAGTGACTTTCAGGCTGAAACCCAATCTACAAACTTATACTAATTACTGAAATGACTAATTAGATACTTGCTGGCGATTTTAAAGTACACCATTTTACAGAATTGGTGTGCTATGACATCATAAGATTGTTTTCAAAGTATATAATATAATTAGTAATGGCAGTTCGGGATTGGAAATTGGGATTAGACCATACTTAAAAACAGGTTTTGCGTTTTATTTTTTCCCCTAGCACATGCAAAAAATGCATAGATTTTGTTATTTTTAAAATGTGAGACCATGCTTAGTCGATGTGGGGGAAAGGTGTCTGCTAGTCTAATAAACCAGCATGAAAACACCCACTAGACCCTTACGGAGAGAGTAAGCCACGTGGGATTCAGTCAAATCAGCAGTTCCTAGTCACACGGCCTGCTGTTTTTGTACAACACTTTCTGTTTTTGGTTTTCTATTTTAAGTGTTTTGTTTTCAGTAAATTCAGGAACATTCCATTGAGTTCTTAAAAAGATGACTATGATGACATTTTCCCTCGAACTTTGTGTTTGTTGTCATGTAAAAGTCTTTATGTCTCCTTGTATTTAAAGTCGATGTAATCTCTTTCAGGTGTCAGGTGTAAAATTCCATATGGGAAGTACGTAACCAATTCTATACGTTTGGAAAAGTGTATGTTTTATATACACCAATGAGACAAAACATTATGACCGCCTGCCTAATATGCTGTTTATCCTTCTGCTGAAACAGCGCTGACCTGCTGAGGCATGGACTCTACAAGACCTTGACAGTGTCCTGTGGTTTCTGGCACCAAGACCTTAGCAGCAGATCCTTCAAATCCTGTAGGTTGCGAGGTGGAGCCGCTTGTGGATCAAACTTGTTGCTCCAGCACATCCTACAGATACTCAATTGGATTGAGATCTGGGAAATTTGGAGGCCAGAGCAACACCTTTAACTCTTCATGTACCTCAAACCATTCCTGAACAATGTGTGCTGTGTGCATTATCCTGTTGAAAGAAGTCACTTCCACCAGGAAACACCATTTTCATGAAGGGGTGTACCTGGTCTGCATCCATGTTTAGGTTGGTGGCACGTGTCCACATGAAAGGCCAGACCCAGGGTTTGATTGGGCAGAACATTGCGGCACACTCCCTCCACCAGTTTGTTGCCTTCCCACAATGCATTCTGATTTCATCACTTCCCCAGGCATACGGCTTACGGTACACTCACACACGGCCGTCTGCGTGATGTAAAAGAAAACATGACTCATTGGACCAGACGACCTTCTGCATGCCCATTGTAGGTGGTTTTGACGGTGGACAGGGGTCCTCATAAGAACTCTGATTGGTCCGATCCTCCCATAACCATCATTAAAATTTTGTGAGATTTGTGTAACAGTAGACCTCCTGTCGCCGGTTTGTGCTTTGTCCCTCTTCAGACCACGGTTGGTCAAGCCTTGCCGTTTCAGAGATACTCTGACAGATTCGTCTGGCCATATCAGTTTGGCCCGTGTCAAAGTCGCTCAGATCTTTATTCCTGTCCATTTGTGCTTGATCCAACGACATCGACTACAATAACTAATTGATCACTAATCATCTAATCTACTCAGAACTTGACATGTGACCTTGTTAGGAAATTTATTAACATTTTTCGCTTCAACTGTGAGTGGTCATAATGTTTTGGCTCATTAGTATGTAGTGATGAATGAATAATTCGAATGTGTGTGTTTTCCTTTAAACGTACAGTGAAAACACAGTTGTCCCTTACGTAATTTTTTCTCATAATAGCTTAATGATATTTGCACAATCCTGTATTTACCTTAAGTTTCATGCTATTAAAAAGAACAAATTTTACAGTATAGAACTTTTACAGTTTGAGCTTTATTGGTATATATGTTTAAAAGTACTACTGTCAAGCATACTCGTCTCGTAAGATTCTTACATAACTTTTCCATATGGGATAGGGGCTTAACATGCATCTGACCTATTGTTTGATTCAGTCCCTTATTGTGCATTTAATTGTTCCTGTTTGGTAAGATAATGAGTTTTGCTGTGCTAATCCTTAATTTTTTTATGGTTTCCGTTCTTTGTCTCCCTCTGGTTTCCTGACCACTTTTCCAACTTTACCTCACCCAGACCTATTGCTCTGAGTGTTAGTTGAGTTGGATGGGGAAATGCAGATACTATTCTCAAAAATCTGCCAAATCAGTGCAAATATCTTTCCATTAATGTTTGTACAAAAACACAATATTTTTTACTTCTAGCTTCACATTGTTATCTAGGTTGGGTGGGTACATAAATTGATTAAATTGTACTGCAGTAAGTTTTTATGGTACTTAACAGTACAGCGCAGCAAATATAAATATATTCCACACACTACTGTTACATAACAAATTATTTGTGTATTTGTGTAAGAATTAAACGCTGGGCCCTTAAGCTTGTAGCTTATCTCCTTGGGAATTATTTTCCCAATGCCAAAACATGACAGATTTATTTCTTCATTATTTAATTGCCTGACCAGCCAAAGGAAAGTTTCATAGTAAAAGATGAGGAAAATAAGTGATCTAGAGAGTATCAGTGTTGTAAAAATATAAATCCACTGTTTAATAAATGTTTTTAATGTTAATCTTTCCTAGTTTTTGATTGTATAAACTTTTCATTTTCTAAATTGTTGTTGTCTTAAGGTCTTATGTGTTTTTGTCTCTTTTCTTTTTTCCTCTTTAGTGATCCGTATGTCAAACTCTCCCTATATGTCGCTGATGAAAACCGAGAGCTTGGCTTAGTACAAACAAAAACCATCAAAAAGGTGAGTTTCAGTTGCACTCAGCAGCTGTGACATTTAGGTTTTAGTTGAATGTTTCTGAGAGATTTTAGGATGACTGAAAGAACTGAAAGTGAGGAGATAAACAAGTGATTGTTCAAGATGTTAAAGCCACTAGGAGGAGTACTTCCATAGACCGGTGCCAGTACTTGCATGAGCTTTTGTAGTTTTATCAGGCCTTGAATAATATGATACAACAGTATTGTTTTAAGAATTCAGGACCATGTGAATGTACTGTATGCAAACTACTCAAAATGAGAGAACTTTATATTTGCATTATTATACTGTGAACTGGGGAAGAAAATGCAAGAAAATGTCATGGAAACAATATCAGTCTTTATACTTTTAAAATAAGCTTAATTTTCTTTATGTAAAACATAATTATCTTATATCTTTCTTTTGATAGTGAGGTAAATTATAACCCAGTCATGTTATTGACAGGTTTCATGACATTCACTGTCACAGAGTGCTTTATTTGTGTATGCAGTGACGTTAATGGAGTACTAATTCATACTTCCCTATTTATCTGTTTGTCCTTGGAATGCACACACAAGGAAATAAACAACGATGCCCAGAGAAGTCCTTTATGATAACGTCACCAGAAATTAGCAATTGAAATGAGCCTTGGTGTAACATTCACAGACCTCTTTAAAGCAAACTGCATGCTTTGTTTTGATGCAAATGTCTTATAGGCTGTGGAGTGCATTTGGTTGACTAACAGATAATGCTTAAAAATGTGTTTTTTAAGGGCAGAATAAGATAGTTTTTATGAATATTGTTCTTTAGAAAAAATATTTTAGAGATTCTGACATGGTTCTTAAACACTTCACAATAAGGTTCCATTTGTTAACATTAGTTAACAAGAACTAAAAATAAAAAATACCTCTAAAGCATGTATTAATCTTACTTAGTAAACGTCAACATATACTAATACATTATTAAAATCAAAAGTTGTATCTATTAATATTATTTTATTTTTAATTTAACCTGCTTTAACAAGAACTATCAGTGAACAATTGTATAAACAAAGCTACTTTAGATAAGTATAAAGATAAGTACTTTAACTTTTTTATTATTTGTTACTTATTGTTAAAGGTAGGGTAGGTAGGAATTTTATAAAAAACTTTTTTCCAAATTTGTTTAAACTTTCTATATATATATCAATACATAATTAAAATGTAAGTACTCTGAAAAAAAGAGTATAAAAATCGAGTGACTCTAGACCGTTTAATCTGCATTAAACACAGCTCATTATTTCCATTCGGGACGAAACAAAGGATTGGCTTAGGCGACTGTCACTCTCTCGCAACCATGGCAACCACCCTTTTGCCACAGGATCTGCCCACTTGCGCGAACACGTTTGATTTGAGGAATTCAAGAGGCACGGAACCTAGGAATAGCAAAACAATGGCAGAGAAAGAGCAGTCAAAATTCACATTACCGGCATATGCAGTTAGCGAAGGCAAACAAGGCAAAAAAAAAAAAGACAGTACTAGAAAAGGTAATGAAAAAAAGTCTTTAGATAAACAAAGAAATAAAAATCGTGTCAATAGCCTCGGACCCTAGTTGCACGGCCTCTTGCACGACCTCCTCTGCTTCGCCCTCGACCCCGGACCTGTCCTCGAGCTGACGATGCGGTACTTGTCTCTGGAGTGTAGTCCTCATCAGAGTCAACAATGCTTTCATCATGGAAACTCTTACATGCAGAACACCATATATGTTATGAATCTTACACAAAATTCATCTTCATCACAGTGTAACTGATGGCAATGGAAAAACGTGTATCAATACAACCTGTTTTTAGCTTTGCCTTATAGATATAACTAGCTCGTTAGCGAATAAAAAAAAAATATTTTAAACTTTACCAATATCAATATGCTAGCTTGATAGTGAGTACTAAAATACATCTTATTTGTTTATATTCATAATGATAAAGATTTTTTTATTACATGTGATTCTGACATGATGTCACTGCATGCACTGTGCTTCTTCCTCTCCGCTCGTCTCAGGTAAATAATGCGTCTTCCAGCTCAGCGGTCGGAGTCGCGCGTTCATGTGTTTTGGGGGTGTGGCTTTGGAAGGAGCCCAGAAGGGAGGGGGTGGAGTGAATGGAAATAATGAGCTGTCTTTAAAACAGTCGTGAGAGGTCTACAGACACTCGATTTTTATACTTTCTTTTTCAGAGTACTTACATTTTAATTATGTATTGATATATAAATAAAGTTGAAACAAATTTGGAAAATACGTTTTTTAGACAATTCCTACCTACCCTACCTTTAAGTGTTACCAATATGATGATGATATGAGAACTGGGAGAAAAAAATGTGTTTATTAATTCTCATTTATTTATTGAAAATGTCATTAAAATAATGTCACATTTTTGGGTGAAATATTTCTTAGACATATTCTTGAAAGGTTTCTTTTAGACCACTGAATGAAAACTAAGAGTTTGGTCTCAGGCTGGCGATAAATCGACTTGGCAAGTCAGTCAGCATTTGGGTCCATTCAGTTCCATTAAGTCCGTAATCAGAAAGTCCTTACTCTGAAGTCTCCTGTGCTGTGACTGCAGACTTTTCTGGTTATTAATAGCTGACAATGCACCGCTGTGTGGAACATAAGCCTCCTCAATCCTCAGGTCTCAGTGTTGACTGATGCTTTAAGCATCCTGCTTTGATGAACTAGTCTGGGAACTCAATGGTCTGTGGCACAAAACAGCACAGTATCTTGTCTCATTGAACAAAGACGTATGTTTGTGACCAGATTTCATTTAAAAGTGTAAATACCTATTATGAAATATCTACGTATATCTTTTACTGTAGGCCTATATGAGACGTTTAGTCTTAATTTATCACAAATGCACTTAGTAGACGTATTCCAATTAAAAGTGTCAGGAAGATATTGCACTCATACATTTTTATGGAAATGTAATAAAAACAAAGCAGGCAGTTTTGACTGTCATTATAAATAGCAGAAATTGCCAATTACAAATATTTGAGGTTATACAATTTTACCTAAATGTCAATTTCATTAATCAAAAAAAAAATGTTTGGAAAAATGAGGACCTTAGATGATAACATATGATACAAATTCAGGATTAAAACAAATCCAAAATATGGCAGAAAAAAATAAATAATAATTTGACATTTATATACTGTATGTAAAATAGAGGTTAATGAAGCTTGCTCATTATTTATTGAAAACCATTATTTTTTCCTAATTTACTGTAGTTTAGTATTTAGTTAGTTTACATAATCATAGTAGGTGTGATGCCAGTTAAACTGTTTTTAACTACAAAACTAGGTTTACAATAGGCAATTACCTATTGAAAACCTTTAGACAAAGATTGATTAGAGTGAATTTGAGTTGCAGGCTATGACAAGATTAGTCTGTAGTCGGGAGGTGACAACTGCATAAGCTTCAATAGACATGGAAATGGATTGACTAGAGGCTGTTTGGCCAAGAGTAAGAGGAAGTCAGCCTTGTCTAGGTTAAGCTTAAGGTGATGATTGGTTATCTATTCTGGAACGTGAGAGATGCAGACTATGAAGAAAGTGGAAATGGAGGGAGATTATAGGATCGAGAACGGAGTGTTGTTGGCATAACACTGCTAAGAGAAACCATGTGGTTTGATAACGGAGCCACAGATAATGCCATCGGCCTGAATGCAGAGCCCTGAGGAACTAGTAGTTGTGGGAACACTAGTTGAGTATTTGATGTGTAGAAAATGACCCTCCAGTTGACTTGATTTGGTTGTATTACCAAGTAGGATAAAAACCAGGCAAGCAGTTGACTGTCGGACACAGTGGGCATGTCAGGAAGAATCAAATCGGAGGAGAGAGAATGCCCTGGCTGCCATAAGTGATTTAGTCACTGTAAGGAGGGAGGCTTTCAGTTCACCACTGACTTGCTGACTTTTACAATAAAAGAGATGAGCAAAGACATACAGTAAGATAATGAATCATAGTTGGTGGGTTTATTTAGCTGACAATGAAATTCTGTGAATCAGTTTGTTTCAGTGAATCAATTCAAAACTCTAATTCAATGATTCGGTCTATCATCACTCAAATGTCCTTGGATGAAAAATGTTTAACTTAGAAGTAATAAATGTATAATATTAGTGTTTACTGTGTGCTGTTATATTGATGCATGTAATAAAAAGTTTGTAAGAGAGAAACATTTAAACATGTAAGAGCAGTTATATGTTGTTAAAAGGCTGCTGAAAAAAATCGGCCAGAGCTTCATCACTTTGTTCTTCCTGTATAATTTACACCTGGGTGTATTTCTACGCTTTAATAACCCAAAGTATTTTCACAAGCTTTAACACATGGTTCACAGACCAATAAAGCAGACGTATTTACAGCATCCTGCATGCTTGTGTGTGCGAATCATATCAGTTTACACGTATTCGTATGTTTATGACCCGCCAATCATTAATTTCTTATGCGAATGTCATTTTAATTAGCGTCTTATTTTAAGTTTGAGACCACATTGAAAATCTGAGATTCGACATCCAAGTAGGATTAGGATTGTTAAAAACTGAACACTGTAAAACTAATTTGAAATAGAAGCATTCTGTTGTCTCTATTCTATGTTAAATCAATTAAGGTACTCATCTTAGGGCATTTAAATTAAACTGTCAATCAATCTGCCATGTTGACTTAATGATTAAGTTCTTCTTCCACTTAAAAGGATCGATACCAGTCAAGGGCCGGTGCACTCTCTCTGTCTGAATTTCAGCACCCCCTCCCCCCTCTTTCCCGCCTTCTATTTGTCTTTCTCTGTAAGCTACCATAAAATATTTTATTCAAGTATAGTAAATATTAGCCAAGGTCTCCTGCTCTAAATTTCCTTTGTGTTGTAAATCTCATCAAGATAATGGCATGCTAATCACTGTTGTTAAAATAACTGGATGAAATTATCCACTCCACATTCTCCAACATAATCAGGATTTTTTTGCAAATTGGTAATTGTGGAAAACATGTTATAGTTAATAAAATTACCTGTTTAATTAATTGTTCATAAGTGTTTTGAAAGGTTAGAGAAAAAAATCTTAATCACAGAAACTGTTGAAACGCATAAATTAACATATTTGGTTCTTTTTCAGACTCTCAATCCCAAATGGAATGAGGAATTCTATTTCAGAGTAAGTTGCTTTTTTTAATTTTTTGGTTATCAGAATGTTTTTAAGCCAAACATGGCTCATCTAACTCATAAATTCACCGGCTGGGTTTTGTACTGGAAGGCACCCTGCTAAAATTTTTATTTGCAATTTTGTTTTCTTTATTAAATCTTGACTCTGTCCAGTGCTATCAAGAAATCAGGGCTTTGTAATATATCTCGGAATGCACATCTGTTATTAAACCTCACCTTTCGGCACCTCTACAATTGTAATAACCTATTATTAGAAGCAGCACATAATTTTGTGTGACGTCAATGGGCGGAAATGTTGCTTGTACGTAAAACAATCTTGTGAAAGATTGTGTTCCGTCTCTGCAGAGCTGCTTCGTTTAGAAGTCCATTCACACGGACGTGATTTATAGGTGCTATTCTAAGCCAATGATAATGCCCCCAACAAAATGGTTTTATATCTACATAGCAAATGCCTGCTTTGTATGGTTAGGTGGCTTGCATGTGACTGAGAAGTGTTTTTTTTATTTTTTTTTACTAGCTATTGTATTTTTGGTTGATTAATTGAATTTCTTTGACAGTGTTGCTCAAAAAAACATTTTTTATAACTTTGTGTTCTCTCTTCTGTCATGTCTGCAGGTCTGCCCACAAAACCACCGGCTTCTTTTTGAGGTGTTTGATGAAAACCGCCTGGTAAGAACCACCTCCACCTGACAGTACATGTCAGTCAGAATTGTAGCAGGCATATGACATTACTGGTCCTATTGTGTTACATTTAATAGATACTAATGGCATGATGATCCCTCCTTCTCTTAAATGTGTGACATATTGTGACCTATTGGTGTTTTCTGTTACTACTCTCTAGCTCTGCTCCAAAATCTAGTAAATTGCCTTAGTTAATTTCTATATTCCTGATTGCACAGTTGACAATTTTTGATTATTGAGCCTCAGCCTTGCCACAGTGAATGCATGCACATTTAAATCTGATGTCTAGCAATGTGATTTCAGGACAACATTCACCAGAAACTCAGATTTTGAAATGCTTATGATGACAGATGTCATTGCCTTTACTTCACTGTGATTGGCTGCCGAGTGGCTTTTTTTCATAAAGTTTTTAAAGTTGAGCATTTCTTAACTTTTGGACACTCTCACTGTTTGCTCGTCTATGTTTTCAATCCCACAATCCCCCATGCAAGTTTTGAAAATAGAAAACACTCGCTTATCTAGCCAGTGTACTAAAATCGTCATAGAACATCGAAATTGTACGCTTTATATGGGCAGCAACTCACAACACAATATTTTAAAATTACATGACACAAATAGTTCAAATAGAAAATTAAATCAAGCAATTTTTAACTCTATCTTTTCATATTGAATGTAATATAACTGTATTTATAATTAGCATTTCTATTGACTTTTCAGAATGACTGAAGAAGCTTACCCTTTGAGAGCTGAGAGCACATGTGATGCCTTAATTTGACATGTTATGCAGTCTAAGTAGGCAGCTCTCTGGGTTTTGGAATAAAGCTTGTGTGTTCTCCGGTGCTCCAGTTCTCACTTTTTCTCCAATTTTTTCTCAAATTTTTTCTCACTTTTTCTCAAAATTTAGTCTGAAAATAGCTTGCACCTCTCAAATGTATCTCCAAAAGAATCATTAAAATGGTCTAAAAACGACTGCTTTAGTTGTTTGACCTGCACTGAAAGATAGATACATTATTAAATGATGTATTAATTGTGTAACAATGAAAGAAATTTCACTGTTATGTAACTAATGTCAGTGCTAAACCATTCATTAGTGTCCCCATAGCAACGATGCTCAGTTGCTTTGCTTGGTATGCAGTTACCTACAGTACAAACCATTTGTATTTCTAATGGGGTGATGATGTGGAAAAAGAACCAGTTTAGAGTTCATTTTTACAAATCCGATTGACCAGTGTTTCTCTAGGAACATTTTTGTTCCCAATTTATCACAAAGAGAGTTTTTCATATTGTGAAGAATTGTGAAGACTGTTTTATTGTCTGAATTTACTAAATCTCTCAAAATTTGGTCTATAGCAATTGTGGTAACACTTTTTTTTTAGGATTCAGTTCTCGCCATTAACTAGTTGCTTATTAGCATGCATATTACTAGGATATTGGCTGTTTATTAGTACTTATAAAGCACATATTAATGCCTTATTCTGCATGACCTTATTCTACATCCCTTAAGCCCGGGACACACCAAGCCGACGATTGGCCGTTGGGCAATGTTGGACCGTTTTTGAGCGTCGGCCGACGTAGTTTTACCAGTGTGTTCCGCACCGTTAGCTCTAGTCTGACGCTGTCTGTTTTTTCGGGCCGTCGGTGAAAGAGGGAACTCTGATTGGCTGGTTAGCTTAGTGAACGAGTCAGTGCACGTGAATAATATCAAAACAGCGAGCAAAGTCAAAACGGTACAGATAAAAGGCTGTTCTAATGTTACGTCATCTTACCTGAGTGTTCCTTGGCCAATATTTCAATATTAGCATGAGTGGAGTGGAATAAAGAAAGTGTTTAGCAGGATTGATATTCAAAATGGTAAACACGCACCGCTTTGTTTATGGTTTGTGTTTCTGCAGCCTGCAGCGTCAGGTTTCCCTTTTTGAATGACGAATATAGATGAATATATCTGCTGAAATAGACAGTTGTCTCATTTACACGCAGGCGCAGAACGCGCATTCTAGCTGACAGTCGCCTGTAGTTCTCTCGGTGTGTTCAAGTGCAGCTTTTTCCCCCCACGCAGGCGACGCGAGGCAACAACACAGTCGGCTTTCGTCAATGCTAGTTCTTTGGGGTTGGTTTGGTGTGTCCCGGGCTTTAATCCTACCCAATAGCTAAACTTAAGTACTACAAAACCTACCTTACTAACTGTTAATAAACAGTAAATTAGGAGTTTAAGACAAAAGTCATAGTTAATAGTGAATATGTGTTCCCCATACTAAAGTCTTACCGTAATTGGTAATGTTTAGCAAATTACTGTCATGTACAGGTAGATTTAAAGTACATTTTAAAAATATTGTAAATAATTCGGAGAATGGTATCTGTCGCATTTACAGCACATCGATTCATCCACTTCTCCCAAAATACATTAAAGTAAGTGGCCGGGTAAGTGGGAGGAGAATATAGTAAATATTATAGTTGCCTAATACCTACACAATGTGTATCTGATGTAAATAAACACGTTGTATAGTCTGTATGATGCACAATGTTCTAATCACACCAGTGTGATTGTACGTGTCAAAGGGTTAATATCTTTTAAATGTACTAAATTGCAACTTCATCATTACAAAGGTGTAACAACAAATTTATTTAAATACATGACATGCAAGTTTCAATAGAAATATATTTTAGGCAGTTTGAGCTGTTTACGGTGCAACTGCATCCTTCAAACCAGTAGTTCTCAACTGGTGGGTTTCAACTTACAAATGGGTCACAAAAAGGTTGGGAACAACAAGGGAAATATGCTAAAAGCAAATAATAAGACTTATTATCTTTGAAAAGAAAGAAGTGTTTCTTCCCCCATTTTTTTTTTATGTATACTCATTTTGGTTAATTTTCTAACATATACCATTTTGGTACTTTAATGATGTCCAGTGTAGAATCTGAGGCTGAAGCAAAACCAGTTGAGAACCACTGAGTGCATTTTATAGTTCTGGATCTGAAGTACAGCTAATGTTACTAAGTATAGCATTTGGTTTGTGACTGGACAGTGGGATTGTTCTCTGTGCTAACTCTATGATGGATGTGTTGTGTGTGTGTGCGCATGAGTTGTTGCAGTCCACAGGGAAATGGTTGTTGTCTCCCCTGTGTGATGAGTTTTGGCCGAGTTTCAATGGAGAGCTGAGCAGAATCTGAGCGTCTTCCTTATATGTCTGAGGGAGAACATGGATGGTGTCCCACTGAGTGAACACCGATTTAATGATTTTCACGCTTTCTCACATACATTCTCTCTGTCTATTTCCATCGCTCTGTTATCTCTTTATTTTCTTCCCTGTCTCTTCTCATCAGTAACGTTGTGTTTCTTTGCTGTTTTCCCAGTTTCTGCTTGTCTGACTGTCTCTTGTTTTATTTTTCAGTAAGAGCAACTCTTGTTATTCCACTTTCTTTTGTACAAAGCATTTTGTATCCTCAAACTGTTTGACAGCTAGCTGTAATTAACTCACAGCATGTTGTTCCCAAGTTCTAGTACCGATTGGTGCATATTTTACTGTGATCCGAGGAAGACAGTTGAGATAATGGCTTCTTTTTATAGTTAAGATGTAGATCGATGGGTTGGTCACAACAATTGATAGCAAATTTTGTAGATTTACATTGTTCTTCATTCCGAAAACCGCTGTCATGGAGACACATAACTATCCCTGAGTCGTGTGGGTGAGCGAATGTGCTTCTTGAAAACATGCCAGATCAAAAAAACACCCGTTTCCCATCATTCAGCCAAATGTTTGCTATTAAGGGTTATGTGATGTCTCAGGTAATATAAAGACCATTTCTTAAAAACTAGTCATTATATGTGTAGGTAGCACTGTAGAAGCTCTCTGTTGTAATTCCCAGAATGCTTGGTGCTGTGAAACTAATTCTTACGCCATGATGTCTCCGTTCTTTGTTCACAGCTCAGCCACTGCAAGGCATGTGTGCCCTCCAAAACAATACCTCCTTTAGAGAGCGCCCACACATTCACAATCAAGGCCTTTCTTTCAGTAGGAGTCTGTCTCGGTCACTCCATCCAATAAGATGCTGCACTGACTTCACGGTTTATGTCGGGCTGGTGTTGCTGCACAGACACACTCTAATGTTGTTTGGTGTTTACTTCAGTATTAAGCTATCAGAGTTGTGATTTCTGGGTAGTGGACCATAAGAAACAAGTGAAAAAATTCCCCCAAAAAATTCCCAAAGACTTCAGAATATCATAGACTGTTTTGGTTTTTAGGTTGGCTTTTTTGCTAAGCAACCACCTAGCAACCATGCAGAAAACCCTAGCAACCACATTGTAACTTTTTACTAAACCGCTCAGCACCCCTTAGAATTGTGGTGGCGAGTTTTGCTTGGGTGAAGCGGAACTCGCATTCTCTTCAGAAAATTTTAAAATGTTACATGTTGATTGGTTAATTTTACATTATTGTAAATAATTGGCTAATTTGAATTACATGGATACAGTTGTTGACCTACAATATATTCCATTCCATTAGTGATATACATGAAGTCTTTCACACTCCTGGCAATTAAGTGCCTTTGCCCTCTGTTTCTTCTTAGAAAAAGCTCTGTCTTTGTGCAGTGTCTCTTCAAGTTTGAGTACGGACAGTGTAGTGTCATCTCTCTACATGATGTGGGTATTGCACATCGGCTTTAGCAACTTATTCAGCCTGTCAGCAGTCTGGGTAAAATCATTATGATATTTGCATATCTGTTAGCAGAGGGTTCTGGATACTGATCTAAAGATTCAGATTTTATGGATGATGGTTGTTGTGTAAAAGCAAATGCCAGCACGAAAACTTAAAATTATTTACCCCAAACAGATTTTTAGAAAGAGAAAAAATTACATAAGCTTTGTGGCTTATATATGATAAATATGGCTGTCAGTGATTGATCATATTTAAAAAAATTCCAGAAAAGGTAAAACACGTTTTATATATATATTTTTTTTCAGATTACGCACAATTTAAGATGGTTTTTAAACTAAGTACAAAGTAAAGTAAATTTCTTTGTTGTTTTTGTTTTAGGAGTGTTCATGATTGTAGAATTTTTTATTTTTTTTTGTCTTCTCTAGTTCTAATTAAATGGTCCCTCGGCTGCATCCTGAATCATTGTCTCTGTGTTGAAAGAGAGTGACTGTTGTGGTTTAAAACTTCCATTTGAGTATTTTTTTTTTTAGTGCAACGGAACATTTCAGCCATGTCAGCCCTTAAGAAGCTTGATGGGAAATATTAAATGTCTATACAGAAGCCCCAACATAAAAAGATGTTGTATTTCTCCAGCAAATGTACATTTTCCGGGGTATTTCTGAGAATGTCTGTAATGATAGTGGTAAACCTCTAATCTTATCTTCTGCTTACCAATATAGGACTTATTTATTAGGTTTTGTGTGCATTGTTTTTGTGTTTGATTGTTTTTGGGAGTATGGATAAATTCTTCTTTTACCAGCTTGAGATATGGGTCACACCATGTCCCAACTTGGCTTGGCCCAACATGCCCTGTGTGTGGGATGAGCACAAAGAATTATGAGCTTGTGGAGAGTGTTTCCTGAGTCAGCTGTGATCCCTCTCTTTCTCATTCCACCCCCGGCGGTCTAGTTCCTTCTGACAGATCAGTGGCAGCTGAGAGAGTGCTGTTTGGGTCTAACCGGGAACTGGGGGTGGGTGCCATCTGGATCATGTGACTTTGGCCACCCTACCCTCACCTTTGCTTGTAAAAGCACCAGGCGTCCTTATCCAATCACGCCTGGAATGCAGCTTGCCACTTGGGCTATTTCTGCTGACTGTCGCTATCGAACTACAGCTCGAACAGTTTGACACATGGGATGTTTTTTTTTCTTTCCCCCGTCTCCCGTTCTTTCCAGATCCCTCTCTCTCTCTCTCTCTCTCTCTCTCTCTCTCTCTCTCTGTCTCTCTCCCTGAAGCTTGTGGGTTGAACTTTTAAGCTCCCTGGCAGCGCTTCATTGGTAGCTGTGAAACGAAACGCAGCCTCTGTCTGTGAGTAAGGGAAAGAGAGGGAAAGAAAGGAAAGAGGGTGGATGAGCAAGACAGAGAGGGAGAGCAAAAGGGGATCAGACACACTAAACGGTGGGTGAGACAGATCCAGGAAGAGCTGGACAGAGACAGATCAAGGCAGACAGGAGAATGTCTCACCGGCTTCGGTTATATTTTGGATCTGGACGCAGTAACACTGCACCAGAGTTTGAGCAGCTGAATGGGACTGTGGAAGACAGAGAAGAGAGAGGCTATAGTGGCGCAGGGGCCATGATGTTCCATGTACAGCCACAAAACGGAGGACTTGTCGAAAGCCCGGAGTCAGGTTCAGTTGCTTTTTCGGATGCCTCTCTAAAGCGAAGCTCTTCCATGTTCATACCACAGCTCCAGAGTCAAACTGAACCACGGACGACCAAGAGCACGTCTGTCCAGATATCTCTACAACGCTCAACTGCATCTCAAGAAGATGCATTACCCTTTGATCCACCTCCAGGGTACCCTCAGGATCCAGCTCCAGCCTACACTGAGCCTGATGAAAGTTGGATCTTACCTCCACCTCCAGCTTACCATAGAGTAGAATCCACATCCTGCCAAAATGTGGAACAAAGTCAGCCAGGTAATGAGCCGTTCCAACCTAAGAGGCAAGTCTTTTGTGTCCGGCCATGTGATGGACAAAATGGTTATGCTGGTTTGGGTGTACCCAATGGAAGTCCTCAAGGGATTACCATTGGAGGTTTCAGTATTCGTAGAAGATCTGCAGATGGCTCCGATCCCCAGGAGTTTAGGATCATGCCATACAGCGAGGATGGACAGAATGGCCGTTGGTCTGTCCTGCAAAGCTCAGACAGAGGTCCTGGCATGCAAAGACTGGTATTCCAGCTTCAGCAGGACCAAGGACGGCACCCGAACCCTACTTCTCAAGCTGACATGAGTGACTTAGGCATTACAGGTTCTAAAGGCAGCCGTTTGGTGCGGTATCCTCGGATCCGTCTTGAGAGGAGCGCTTCACAACCTTTGCAATTCAGAGGAGCTCCTTCACGCCTCGGATCCATGCCAAACCTTAATGCCCCGATCTCAGAAATGGAGACTGAGAGTGAGATTGTTGAGAACAGAGCTCAAGGCTGCACATTCAAAATTAGTAAGGAACAGAACTCGCGACAGCCCAAGTTTAAGATCTATTTCAGCCAGGGAGGCGAACACAGCCCCATCCATGCACAGGATATTAGCTTTGGAAAGGCGCCTACCTGCAGCAATCCACAGGTAATTACAACTGAGGGTCTAAAGTTGAGTTGAATTGAGTTGAAGTGCTGATTCATTTTTACGTTTAAGGCCTGTTTTATTAACATGCCATTGTTTCGTTACCCAAAGAATGCAGTTAGGTGAAAACCTCGCAAAGTGTGTTCGAATAGTTTTTAAGTGGCTGGAGAATGGGAAAAACAGATGAAAGAAGAGGTAGCAGGAAAGAGGAGGTGGGATCAGGAATGACTTACCCACATTCTGGGAAGTGAAAATTCCATGAAAATTGGGGCCAGGAGCAAGACGTAACCACGTCTTTGGTTTCCCAACAAGCATACAAATTCTTATACTCAATATGATATTCAGAAGTGGAAAATATACAGAAGCTAAAAGCATTTTCAGATGTAGCTTCATTCATAGGGGCATGTCCACTTGTCTTTTTTCCTTCTCTTTAGAGGAGCTTGTTCTATCTTTAGTCCCGTGTCAAGTGTTGTTGTTGGTTTTGAAAGCGGCCTTTCTCCCTTGGCCTGGGTCACTGTTCATCTCTAGTAACAGCTGTTCTGTGGTGATTAAGGTCTAATATATAGTTACACATACTGCTTTTCTTAGTTCCAGTAACTTTTTAAAACAAAGATTTTACAGACCTTTGCTAATATTGTTGAAAAATATTGAAAATCTCCATGCATAATAGTTAGATTATGTTCAAGGCTTTGTTTTGAGTTATTTGCTTCTTAAGCATTTAATTCTTTTTTATATATGCCACACATAATTAGTTATTCTCTACAAGTTACCATTGAGATTCGAAAGCCCCTTCAGTGATTCATTCCTACTCATGTTAGATGCCAATTCATCATAGCAGTGCTGACACACTTTAAGTGTCACCAGTCGTTACTAGTACTAGAACTAGTATTTATCATGTACAGAATTCATAACAGCATCTTTCTGATGGAATGTGGAAAGTGGGACTTCACAGCGATAACATTTTGGAAGGTCTTGAGTCTCTGAGATGTCCACATTCAGAAATCTTCCGATTCCGCAATCAGGAATGTCACACACACATACCTTCCCCAATGTCCGTGGTAGCTATCGGCAGCATATGTATTTCCAGTACCTGCTTAAAAGACTTACTGGAAATGAGTCAGTCAAAGAGCCAAATGTTCCAGCAGCAGTTCATCAACTGAAGTGAACCCCTCTCACACAGATCTGTTTACTTTTTGCTGTCATGATTGCTCTTTTGAATTGCTCAATCATGTCTTTTGATGTATCTTATGACATTTGCTGAATTATCTCTGAAGGTAAGGCTTGTAATACCTCATCACTTGTAGAGTTCTTGTTTACAAATACTATCTACTTTTACATTACAGATATGTATCAGTACTACTTTTTAATAAGATGCTTTGCAGAATTTCCAGAATTCAATAGCTTTCACATAACTATATCAAATTTCAGTCATCATTTATTGCATTTGTTCCCTGTGGGGTGTATGGATTTCCCATTGACTTGCCAGTGCTCAGGTTAATACATGCAACTGTTTGCTGTCTCACAAGTTTTAGCAAGCATGATGAGGGGGTGTGGGGGGAAAATCTGTGGCAGCTTTCTTGCAGAACTCAGGATTTAGTGCTTTAAAAAGCCTGTGTGTGCTCAGAGGTAAGAGAAGAAGAACTTGAGAGAATAAAAAAGAGATTTATTTAAGCTCTGTCAGCATTTCCTATTGCTGTGGTGGTACCTTACTGTTGTGACTCGGAAAGGAACCCTGTTGCTAAATTTGTGGGGGCTCCAGTCTTATTTAAGCACCTCTGAGTGTTGCAGATCAGTTGTCGGAAGTTTTTTCTTGGGTCTTATTTTCATAACCCCTGACCCTAACCTTTGCAAACCTTAGCTACATGACCTAAGTAATGTAGCTAATGTTTCATAAACAAGTTCTCCTTCTGGTAAAGAGCACAACATGGTATTCCATGCAATTCTGTTAATTCCCCCATGGGCCTGTTGGTTCTTACGTTCCTGCTGTCTTGATTTCAGCTTGTTTTCTCTGTTTCTGCACATTTCAGCCTCTTTAACGGCTCAAGTCAACTGCTAACTCAGCTCTGTCATAGACGATGACTAAGCAAATATTTATTTTTAACACTCAGACCATTGTGTGGGAAAAGGGTTTTCAGGGTCATAAAGACATGATATCTTAATGGTCTCAAATTCGCTGTGGTTAAAAGACATCAGTTAAATAATTTTTAGGCTACTTATTTAGAGCATCTTTTTTTATTGCAAAATAGTTTGCTTAGTGACAGGAATCTTTGTCAAGACATAATTCTTCTGCAATGTAACCTTTAAGATTAAACAAGCTTATTGAGTTTCCTAGGTCATTCCTTCATACCTTTTGGGTTAATTAATTGCTTCATTTAGCTTCTGTTTGTGATTCACAACTGCTGTTGGTGGATTGATGGCTCTAACCCCATTTGACTCAGAAACACTTAACATTTAATCAGAGGAATGCCTCAGACATGGTGGGTTTTCCATGATGAATAGGGGGTTGAGAATGTATTTGTGGTCCTGTTTTTCACTCACCACCACAAATAGTGACTCATACTTAACCTTTCCACAATAAATGAGCGTTGTTGTCCGAAAGCTACACCCATTCTGCTGCTCTGGTGCTGACTAACTGGGTGTCATTGTTTTTATATATATATATATATATATTTTTTTTAATAATTTATTTATTTATTTACCATATTTATTTATTTAAATGTATTTTTTATTATTATTATTTTTATGCTCAGATATGCTTAAGATTTTGTTGTTGTTGCTGAACTGTTTTTCTGTATGTATGTAGTAGTTTGACCAGTTTTGAGATTTTGCTAAAGATCTCAGATTTAATCGGTATTGGACAACGTTCTCCCAAATGTGGTTCCCGTTAACTACACCCTCTGTGTATTTAAAATATTTTACTGTTTGTCATTAATGTCATTTTCAAAAGAAAGCATATTCATGGCATTTCGTTTTTACAGATACATTCAGTGCCCTAAACAGTGTGCACCCCAGATTGCGAGGATGTGCTCGTCTTTGTTGTCTTAATAAGTTTATTCCACACACAGGCTCGCATTGGTCATGATCGGTCCAAGAATGGGCATTTCAACCATGGTCAGGTAATCTACTGGTCTACCCTGACCCAACTACCTGACAATTACAGCTGACAGTCTCACAGTTTGGCTTATTGGAATTGGTGGATGGATTGAAGGCTGGTGATTGGCGGTTCATACATTAATACACTCCTTCTGACTTTTGACCCTTACTCATTACTTATCTGCTGCACCTCATTGGGTTGGTTGTCAGGTTTTTCCTTTTTAAAGTGGCACCTTTGAAATGAACACTGCCCTTATTACTGTATTTCCTTTCTCTCTCTTTCTAATGCATACACATTCATTCTTCTTGGGTTATACAGATGTGTATTTGTCCTCATCTTTGTGGTTTTCATTGCCAAGTCCTGCTGAAGTCAGTCACTGTTTCACAGCCAAAACTCTACATTACTACTTTTTATATTATTTAAATTTCTTCTCGCCCTCTCTTTTTCTTTCTCTTTCATATATAGACCAGAGATGACTTCCTTGGGCAGGTGGATGTGCCTCTTACCCATTTACCGGTAAGTTCATGTGCTCTTGTGACATTCAAGTAGATATCTGGTTTGCTTTTTTTTGCTTTTTTTTGCTTTTTTTTTTTTTTTTTGGGGGGGGTTTCAGGATTTTGTTTTTAGCTCTTAACTGAAAGGTTAAGAGATGGAAGTTATTGAGGGTCACATGACGGCAATTAAGCAACTCAAAATGTTGAAGCCCATATCCCTGTACGGAGTGGAAAGGGAATTGCTTGGAATGTAAACACACAGGCTGCTTCTGAGAGGGCTATCCCAACTAAAAAAATCACTCTGCCAAAAATAAGACGCACTTCCAGGGTGGCCCAGTTTAGCCCCTACCACAACATTATTCAGTATAATAATGTAATAATGTTTGGTCAGTGCAGCATTCCATTCATGTTAAAATACATGTCACATAAAATACTTGACCACCTAGCTAATCACTTTACAACACCAATCGATTTTAAATCTTAGCACTGGCTAGGTTTATGTCATCATGGACTGTATATTTTCTAGTTGTGTTGTCACAATACTGGAATTTCTAACTTTGATATGATACACCATCTTCTAGTACAGTGCTTCTCAAATTGTGGTAACTTGGAACTCAAATTGGATTTACAGTCCTAAAATTGTATAATTTAAAGTGGTGTTTTCTGAGAATCCTGAAAAAAGTATCACCATTTCCACAAAAATGTAAAGCAGCACAACTGTTTTCAGCGCTGATAATAACAAGAAATGTTACCTGAGCATATTAGCATATCAGCATATTAGAACGATTTCTGAAGGATCATGTGACATTGTAGATGATGCTGATAATTCAGCTTTGCATCACAGAAATAAAATACATTTTAAAATATATTCAAATAGAAAACAGTTATTTTAAATTTGTAATATTTCACAATATTACTGTTTTTACTGTATTTTTGATTAAATAAATGCCGCCTTGGTAAGCATTAGAGACCTATTTCAAAAACATAACAAAATTGTAATGTTTCTGAACTTTTGACAGATACTGTTTGTATGTGTGCATGGATTATAATTGTATTTGTAAATAGGCCTATTATTATTCTATCTTAAAGTGTTATTTTTTCAATGCATATTATTTGTATCATTTTCAAACACAAATATGTTTTAAAATGTAACTTTTTAAAATAGTCTAGTACACTAACTAATATTTTTGCAACATAGCACAGCCTTTCATATACCTTATTGCTTCAAAACAGTCCAAACCACACAGCGTCTCAAAGAAGACAGGTGTTGGCAAGCTTTGTGCTTGATAAAGTCATTGGTTTTCAAAATGGCATTTTGTTCCAGTTAACTATTTAGCAAGAGATAGCTTTCTTGCAGTGGACATTTGGGAAAAGATTTGGAATGGAACAACCCTTGTTTTTGTTTGAAACTATTTCCAGTGGCTAAGTGACATTTCTGTGCTGGATTGCATATTTAGTCTCGCACACGGAGTCTGGTCTGTTTTCCTTGCGGCCGCCTACATATCTACTATTCACTTCTGCATGGTTGCAGTCCAGACCACTCGCTCCTTTTATGCCTGCTCTTATTGCTGAATATTTAAAAGTGGTTTCCTATACTTGGATCAGACATGTATAGATGGATATATATTTCCTTGGAGTGTTTATTTATTAAGATACCTTGCAGATTTGAGTTCTTTCTGGTTTTGAAGTCTGAATGCTTTTCACCTCTAGTTTGATCTAGACTTGCCAAACAGGAAAGCTCTCCCGTTTTCCTTCAGGGCCTCCAATCTTTCCTCACATAGTTTTGGTTTCGGGCACTGGCAGAGGTGCCAATTCCATCAATTTCCATCAGATTGTAGCCACTAATGACCAGCTACGAATATCCAACCTGTGGGCAGTTTAAATGTAACGGGAGAACAGTGTTACATAAGACAGCTGGACGCCACCCAAGGGTCTTTATCCCCCGTTCCCCACCTTCAGCCAAGCTGGGACTGTTATAGATTAATGCTTTGTGAGATTGCACTGAGATTAGCCCAGATCTGATGCATGTTTGTTTATTTTCTGTATTGTTTGTATAGACGGAGGACCCTGCAATGGAGCGGCCGTACACATTTAAAGACTTTCTCCTGCGTCCAAGAAGGTCAGTGGTTATGCAGCTCTCACAAACACAGTACACAAACTTTAGTGTTATATTTTTAGTTACAACAGTCTGATGTGTTGGTTTTGCACTTATTTACCTTATTCACAGGACTGTACGTTTGCTTCGATACAGCACGAAATGTGCAACTGCCAAACTAACACCAGTGAATCCCCTTAATGCTTTGTGGCTATAGTTACCGTCAAAGATTTTGCACGGGAACAGTTAATGCTTGTGCATTCTGCTATATATTTAATATACTCGTTGATTACTCCACTTGACTATACACTGTGTCACTATATGGATAAAATATTTTTTAAGAAAGATATTGAGGCTCTCTAAATATTAAAATAATTTCAAACAATTATTCTGCTTAAATTCTGGTGTAATTGAGGTCTAAATAAATGCAGTTACCACTTAAGGAAAGAAAACTAAATATGTTAAAATGTTGATGTCTGTACTATATTTTACTGTACTCTGATGACTGTACTTGACTCTGTGATGACATGTTTTTATGTCCTGTAGTCATAAGTCTAGGGTGAAAGGCTACCTGAGACTGAAAATGGCCTATATGCCAAAGAACGGCGGGCACGAGGAGGAAAGCAGCGAGATGAGGGAAGAAGCTGAGGTAAAACCAACCCATTAGCAGGATGTATTTTAATGTATGTATTTTATCTCCTTTAAATGACTCCACTTGCCCTCAGCGTTCATCTAAAAAAGAAATTACTTCGTTTATATCAGTTTTTTTTTCTAGCAACAAAGACAGTTTGACATTTTTAATAAATTATATCAATAATGCCCTATACATTTTTTTTAGAAATATGAATTTGTTCAGACAATCAAATTTACAATCAACTAAAATTAATGAATATGAAATGCCAAAATGCAAGTAAATTAATAATAAATTAATAACAAGGGCAGTGCCAAATTAATTAACCAAGGTTATATAGACCCTGGCACATAACAGAGAGAAGGCTTGAAATGTTTTCTATCTGAAAAGACACGACTAAATGTCTCCTTTCTTGCTTTCTCTCCTGCTTTTTAGTGATTTTTAGTGGCTTTTTATGCTTTTTATCGTCTCATCCCCACAGACTATTTGGCATTTTCCATTTTAAAGTATGCCATTTGGCTTGAACCGGTTGACTGTCTGGCATTTCCTTCCTTTAACTTTCTAGCTTCCTGTTCTCTGACTTCTATTCCCTCTGTTCAGTTTTCGGTTTGGTTTAATATTTTTCTCTCTCTGCTAGTCGATAATACAGTGTCAAAGCAACTGTAATGCTAATCATAACTTGGTGGACCAGGATTTTAAGATGGAACAGGATTTTAAGATTTAAATGGCACACTGACTTCAAGACGTATGACTTCCTTATTGAAATATTCTTGATATTAAAAATGATCTTATCCCTTGTCTCTAGAAATATTGTCCCTTGATGTTTTTTTTTTTTTTTTTGGAAAACTTTTGGTACAAAAATGATTACTTTTGTTGAACATCTTTCTTCTTCTCAGGGGTGGGAGGTGACAGACTCCGCAGATCCAGGTTCACAGAGACCTCAGCAGCTCCTGCCTCCACTGCCTCCAGGCTGGGAAGAGAAGGTGGATAACCTGGGCCGGACCTACTACGTCAACCATAACAACCGCACCACGCAGTGGAAGAGGCCCAGTAGTGTGTATGTGACCTCTTTTGCCATTTATCAAAGTGGTTTAAAAGCACATGAAAACAATGAAATACTAAAATCAACGTTTTACAACGTTTTTCTTTGTGACGTAAAACCTTACCAGACTCTAATATGTGTGGAACAATTTTTATCTCCCCATCTGTGCTTTAGGGATGTGGTTTCAGAAACGGAAAATGATAATCAATTGCGGCAGATTAACCAGGAAGCCCACAGAGTTTTCCGCTCTCGACGGCACATTAGCGAAGACCTGGAAAATGAGCAGCTGGACATCAGGGACATAGACGACGTTAGTATTTAACCCCTGACCCCTGAGGCTATGACTTGAGCTAGATAGCATCATCATTTCTGTAAAAAGCTTTTGCTTTTTTTCCCCCTCATTGTGGTTAAAAATCATAACAATATCAGATTTTTTTATTTTTATATATTTAGTGTAATAAAAACAATATTCTGTTAGGTTCTCATGCATATCCCTCCTTTTCCAGTCATGGGAACCCATATCTGAGGAAGACCCAACTTTATTGACTGAAGGTCTGAACCATTCTCTGTCCGGACCCTCCTCTCTGGCGATGCCCCTCTCCAGCACTCCAGAAATCTCAGATGAGATCAGCCTTAGATTGTCTCTCGCTCCAGACACAAACGGAGAAATCCCAGGACCCAGCTCTGCTGTGGTAAGAAAGAAAACAACAACAACAACAAAATCTGCTGTTATCTATGTTAATAGATGTTATAAATACATCTTTATATACAGTTAGTGGCCAAGTGATGTCCGTAGGGGATGTTTGTTTTTAATGACCCTACAAGTTTAATTAAACCATCAAAATATGAGGAAAATATTTCATATATGAGGGAAGAACAAAACACTTATGGTATTTAAAAAAAAAAAGCATAGAAAACCAAAAAGCTTACAGAAAAAAAGCCTACATTGGCTATAACATAATATTTCGTTGTTACTCTCTTGTTTTTGTACAAGTTCTTTGTATGACAGCCTGGTCAAAATATGATGTCCGCACAATTTGGCATGTTTCATAACATTATCACAAACAAAACAATTGACTCAAACCACAACTGGCATGTTTTTTAGTCTACTTCAGGGTATTGCATTTGAAATTCTTGAAATTTTGTTATAATGATGTCAGAACTAATAGCTGACTCTGAAGCACATCCACACATGTGTACCTCTGTACACTCATGCTGAATCACTCGGTGAATCATTGTGGAGGCAGCGCAGGGGTCTTCTGTAAACTTCTGTGAACAGGAGCCACTCAGTTTGGAAAAATCTCTCTTACTATGGCTTTTGTTAAATTCTCTGCACTGGCTTGTCTCTTTTTCGTTTTCTTTTGGACTTAGATTGTGGTTTTCACAATAAAATTGCTTAATACATTCTCCATTTGTTCAGACAATGTAGTCTACTTGTCCAGACTGATCTGTGCTGAATTAATTTAGTTACACAGAGCTGAAGGTGCTACAGACTCTTATTTGTAGCTGAAGGTTAGACTGAATGTTTAATAAACGGGGCCTAGGGAAGTTGAAATTGAACATTTTTCCTCTGCTGATGCCTATCATGACATCTGCCGTAGTGCTATATTCATCAAGCATATCAGATACATAAGTGCCAGAGGCATTACTGTATTTATACAGTCATGCACATGATGCGTTTAAAATCGCTCAATCGCTCACTCATCTACCATTAAATACATATCGAATGGCGCATGTGAGTGACACTACTTAACTCTTATAACTCTTAACTTAACTTGTATGAATTTGGTCACGTCGCATTTGAAATGACAAAAAAAAAGTACCTGAAAGCAGTTTTTGAAAATAAATTATATATATATTAATGTGAATATATATTATATAAATTTATTTTCAACCACTGCTTTCAAGTGCATTTTGGCATTTCGAATGCGACGTGACCATATATATACATATGAAGACTTAAGATGCAAAAGCCTCTAAGTCCATCTAAAGTTTTTGTTTAATATTAACATTTTTATCAGGCTCCTATGTATAGGTTATTATTTTATGTTTGAGAGTAAATTTAGATTTAGCTTTGGACGCTGTTTAACTTTTTGTATGAATTTAGTCACATCCCAAATGGCAAAAAACTACTTAAAAGCAGTTTATATATAAAAAAGAAATGTATATATTTGTAAATATGAAATTATTTAAATTAATTTTCTTGCTGTTCAGATCATAAGCAACTGTACAAATTTGAGTGAGAGAGGCCAAAATATTAGATTTTTGCTGGCTGTATGAATTTAGGGCCTGTACCACTTAGAAAATGGCCACTCAGATAGATATTAGATATTCATGTCTTTATTTATTTATAACCGTGTCTAATGCCTTTTTATCTCTTTCTCTCACACCAGCAGAGTCATCTTTCCTCTCGGCTACGCTCCTCTAGTATGACTGATGGAGTCAGTGATCAAACTCAACCTCCCACACCAACGGTACACCTACTTTTCTCCTCCTCACCTCTCCTCCTCACTGCATGTGGTGATTTGTTTTACTCACAGGACCGTATCATCTTTTACTCTTTTGGCTTCAAATCCTGTTGTCTCTAATGAACATCTTGGCTATCTTTGGGAATGACAATAATGTGACAGTAGGAATGTTTGATAACACTTTCAAATGCTTTGAAGTAAACATGAAGTTAAAATTAAAACCCTATTTACTTCATTAATACACATTCCTGTCTTAAATTTGATCATTTCAAAGAGGAAAAAAATCTAAATGATAAAATAGGCTCTCAAACAACTCTACTTTTTAAAGATGACATCATCACTTTTCATGATCTAGTCAATCCCACATGGAAACAAATCATTTCCCAACCTACAGTTGTTAGAATGAGTTGAGAATAATACTGTTGACTTTAATCAACTTTGGAGCCATGACATTCCTGACACATTGAGTCTCGGTGCTCGTAAAGGTTCAGGTCCGACATGGAGGATTTCCTGACAATGTTTTCCATCTCTTACTAATATTATCCTCCCACTTTCTACTATATCTGTTGAATAAAATAAATAACACACATTTTCACATTACATAATGCTTGACAGATCATTAATGCACATGCACAGGTAGTTAGAAATATCTTTAAAATTTGATTAATATATTAAATATATATATATTTTTTAAATGAATATATATATTCATATTTCACTGATGTTAAGCATTATATAATGTAAGTGACAAAATAGCCAACGTTATATAAAATGTCACCTGATGTTCACTCAGAAACGTATCACCTGTCTTTGTGTTTTTGTGTGCGTAATCTGTGTATGTCAAAGGATAATTCAGAGTGACTTATAGGGTATTATTAAGCTCCTAGGATTGATTTATTGAAGCTATAGTGGTGATTATGGTGTCATCGGATGAGTTAACATGTTTCCATGGTGATAATGTGACTGTGGGAGTTCTGGAACATTTGACAGTGCAGCTTTCTCAGTAATGTTTGGAAAAAAAGTGTAAAAGAGTTGTAATCAATTGTCATTACACAGGGGCATTTCCATTTACACATCGGTTTATTGATGGACATACACTTGTTAATGCTGATGTAGAGGAATTACACAGCTGTAACATCTCATAATGTTCCACAAACTAAAGCTGCTTTCCTACCAAGTAGTTACAGGAACTTAGTTCTAGGAACTGTCCACTTCTAAACAGTTCTAAGAACTACTCTTCCCCCAAACTCGGTTTTGCTGTTTGCGTTTGCACTGGCCAAGTGGCCATAGGAACTGGTAGGAGGGGTAAGGGAGTGACGCAAGCACGGTGACTTTTATTTTGACGGCGCGACGGACCTTTATTTTGGCGGCGCTGAGAACGCCAGAGCAAACAATGCTCGCATTCTCTGTGTTTATTAGTTAGCGATCTGTCTAACAGTACTGTTTAATATGTTATTAGATAGAACTGTTATAGAAAGTAGACAGTATATGAAAAAAGGTTATTAGCCTATGCCGTGTGGTTGATGTCCAGTGTTGCTAGCTGGGCAGATAAACATAATCATGTTTGGCTTGGTCCCCTCAAAGTTGCGTTGGATTTTCTCTTCAGCATAAAGGTTTAGAAGACCCATCTATCACTGTTTTCCATGTTTGTATAGTTAGATTATGGAGTAAATATAGGCTATAATCTGTGTGTTTACATTCTAGCTGTTTTAAAAATGGCGGGTGCTGGTGTTCCGCGTGCGTTCGGTCAATCAGTGTACGCTAACGTCACGTACGCTAACAAGTCATCCTTGTGATTGAGGTTAGGGTTGATTTAACTAGTTCTTCCAATGTTTCATTATTGTTCTCGGGCTCAAATTGATATGGTAAAATCTACTACAGTGTGTACAGTCATTGAGAATTTAGGAAACCTCTGGAACTGAAATTCAGAAATGGTAATGGTCGTTTCATTTTCGACACACGCTTTAAGCGGTAGACCAATCACAACAGACTGGGCTGTCTGACCAATCAGAGCAGAGTAGGCTCTTGGAAAGGAGGGGTTTAGAGAGACCGAACTCTTTGAGAATTGAGGTGATGTGCAATGTATATTATGAGAAAATTAAAGGATTTTTTGTCCTTGGATGCATGTAAACCTATTGTATTTTCGTACTTTAACTTGGTTTTTAATGCTGTAAGATGCATCGATGCACAAGAAAAACAGTGTGCTGTCTTTTTAAATGATCCTCCAAATGCTGTTTTACAGCAGATAAGCCACATATGGTAAAATTAAATTACCCGTCCCGTGTGGATGAGGTCACCGCGTGTGAACTGCTCCCGTTTACATGAGACAGGAAACAGACACAGACACTGGATGTTTCACTGGAAGTCCACCACATCTTTGAAGCACTTTTGCCTCATTTAAAAGGCATGATTCCCAGCCTTGAGACTTATGTATTTATTTTCAGAAAATTTCCTGCCGGCTGGTCTCACGTGACTCACTACTGTGTGCAACTGTTTGAAATTAGGTTTGTGGAAGGGTTAAGAGGTTGGGTTAGTCTCTCTTCTGTTTTGGTGTCTATTTCATTATTGTATCATGGCATTTAGACCAGTGCATGCTGGGAATTTCCAAGATAAGATCTGGCAGCTCGCGCAGTAACCTTGTGCTACGGATTAAGATCAGTTATTGAACCTTATAAAGGCATAAAGCAAATGTGATGCACACTCAATTTGGATTTACTTCTAAGCTTTGTATGATTTCGTTGTTTGTAGAGCTTTATTTATTTGAGTACTAGATGTACTGACAAGGTGTTCAGAACCATATCAACATTCGACTCTGGAGTTGTTCGCCCATAAATGACAATTGTCTTAATTTACTCATCCTCATGTCGTTCCAAACCTGCTGGAGTTTCTGTGTTACATGGAGCACAAAAGGAGATGTTTAAGTGAATGTTTGTTCTGCTCTTTTTCATACAACAAAATATCGTAAAAAAAAAAAAAAAAAACAGTTATATACCATAAAAGTAGCCCATACAACTCATGCTCTATATTCTATGTTAACTAAAGCCATTTTTTAGGAAAAGCCAGAATTTCCGCTACCTTTCAAACATTTGGGGTCGGTTAGATTGTTTAATGTTTTTGTCTCTTTTGTCTCTAAATGTCTCTTATGCTCAGCAAGGCTGCAGTTATTTAGTAAAAAATACTGTAAAAACAGTAATAGTGTGAAGTATTACTACAGTTTAAAATAACGGCTTTCTATTTTAATATATTTTAAAATGTAAAAGCAAGGCTAAATTTTCAGCATCATTACTCCAGTCTTCAGTGTCACATGATCCTTCAGAAATCATACTAATATGCTGTTTTTGGTGCTCAAGAAACATTTCTTATTATTATCAATGTTGAAAACAGTTTTGCTACTTAAAGGGGGGGTGAATTACTGTTTCATGCATACTGAGTTTTTTACACTGTTAAAGAGTTGGATTCCCATGCTAAACATGGTCAAAGTTTCAAAAGTTAAGTTGTACGTTTGAAGGAGTATTTTTGTTCCAAAAATTGTCCTTCCGGTTTGTCACAAGTTTCGGAAAGTTTTTTTCGAGTATGGCTCTGTCTTACGTAAGATAGAGCGGAATTTCCTTATATGGGTCCTAAGGGCACTTCTCCGGTAAGATCGCGGGCGCGCGCGCACTCGTAGACCAGAGCAAGAGAGTGAAAGCAGTTCGCCATCAAAGCGCCCTGCCCGGCTTTTGGGAAGTCAATGTCACCAAAGAAGTGTGTTTTTGGTTGCCAGGGCAAGACAACCCTGCACAGATTCCCAAAGAACCCAGCGTTAAGGAACCCGTGGATGGAGTTTGTTTTCCTGAGCATACACGGAGTTGTGTAAGACTGTTTGTTCCCTGCATTTCGACGATGATTGTTTTATAAACAAAGCCCAGATCGTCTAATGCTTAAGGATCGAGCAGTCACAATGATAAAGGTTCGCGGTCGTGCGTTGGAACGGTGAGTAAAACTGTTGAACAAATGTCTCTGTGTGTTGTTAGCTCGGTTAGCACAGCTAAGCTTCGCCCACACGGCCCGCCCCCAGCCGCTCGTTTTTTTCCGGAAAGACTCGGTACAGCCAATCTTGCAATTAAAAATATAATAAAACAAAAGACTTTTTGGAGATATGAAGGATGCAATATTACTCTATAGGTACTCAAGATTAACAGGAGATTGAGTGAAAATGAGCATTTCACCCCCCCTTTAATATTTTTTGTGGGAACCGTAGTAAGTTTTTGTTTTCAGGATTTATCGATGAATAAGTCAAAAGAAAAGCATTTGTTTTAAATATAATTATTTTGTAACATAATAAAATGTTGCTTTTGATCAATTCAAAGCATTCTTGCTGAATAAAAAGTGTTAATTTAATTTTTTTTTTTTACTTCCTGACCCCATACTTTTGAACAGTAGTGTAAATCTGTTACTGTCATATATTGTATGGTTTTTAGATTTGTAATATAGTCAGTGTGTACTGCTTTTATGATACCCATTTTGCCCTTCACAATATCTTTTGTGTTTCTCCAAAGAAAGAAAGTCATACAGGTTTAAAATGACATGAGGATGAGTAAATGATGACATGATTTTCATTTTTGGGTCAACCGTTCCTTGAAGTGTTATATCTGATTCCCTGATTTACTTGTGAATTACTCTTACTCATCTGGTCCAAGTTTTTGCAAGGCATCTCCTAGTGCCTAGTGTCTTAAAAGTACAAACTGTCCACCTGAATAGTTTGAATATAAAGTAGTCACATTAATCTTTTACCTCCACACTTCAACAACATTCTTGAACTTTGAACTTTGAAGGAGCATTTCCTTTACGCTGGAAATAAAAAACGCTTTTCCTCATCCGCCTGAATCCGCTTTCAAATAGATGCCTTTTCCGTGTTCTCTCTGCGTCGCGTCTACTTTGTTCTGACAAGAGGCCGGTTGGTTGGTGGCCCGTTTGTCTCTGACTGTGAAGTGCTTCTCAGAGCTGCAGATGAGGGCTTTCGCTATAGTCACAGCAAATCTGTATGATATCAGCGTGGGCGAGAGGTGGCATTTCCCCCACACTTCCTGTCCCTGTGTGCAAGGAGGCTGACATTTCACACCAGTGCAAATGTTCAATCATTACTTGAAAGGATGGCTAATAGGATTGCCCTGTTTGAGACAAGTGTCTTTTATTACATCCATATAAAAGCAGATGGAGAGCATTTCGTTGTCTGTCAGAGAGTTGAATCTTTCAGCGTTTGAAATGTAAACTCTGTGTGCCAGTCGGATGTTAGTCCAGGCGGTGTTTCCTCAGTATTTTTACAGTTGGTGAGTCAGTAGGCAAGTGTGAGTCAGTTTGAAATGCTGATTATTATTATTATTTGTTTTAGTTTCATGGTTTCATTTAAATTTTGAATTAATTAAAGGAATGGTCCATGCAAAATAAAAATGCTGTCATTTTAACTGTCATTTTAACTGTCATTTTAAGACAAAAACAAAAATTTTGAAACTGTAATCATCTCTTAATTGCAAATTATGCTTTTTTTTCCTCCACAAATAAGCACCTGGGTATTTCATGCACTCTCTTATCATTCTTTAATCGAATCAAATCTCAATGTTTTCTCAAATCTAATTATTCAACAGTGATTTCATATTAAACCCACTCTCTGAGGTTCATCTAATCACATCCCGTTTGTTATTCCACTTTTTTTGGGGTTGCTGTATCTTTACGTCACACTGCAGGGCACCTCTCACAAAATCACCCCCTTCAGCTGTCAAAAATTACCTAAAATAACCAAAACCACCCTGAAATCAACCCTCCTCCCCTTCTCCCCATTACACTTTCTGGCTGACCCTGTCCTTCCATTTGCCCTCATTTCCCCTCTCCCACTGGCCCAAAACTGGGCAGTTGCCCGCCCCATCTAAAAGCAGCTGTTATTGTCCAGCAGAGCTCCCAGACCCGACGAACAAGAGCACAAACGGTCACAGGCGTTGAGGACACCATGGTAATGTCCACATGTTGTACTTTGTGTTCTCCTGTCTTCTTGGTTCTTCCCCTTCTTCTTTTTTTAAACATATTTTATCATATTAACATATTTTAAACATACTTTATATATTTTTGTATTTCATTTATTTTAATTTATAATGAGGTTATTATTATTAAATAATAAATACAATTAATATAATTACATTTATTATTACTTATATTAATTGAATTTATATTTATAAATTAATAATTTGTTTTAATTAATTTAATTTATACCAGTTTTTTTAGCATGTGTATGACCATAAAATTAGAGATTGTAAAGGTTTGCTTTACACCTCGACTCATCCATCTTCACCCTAAATGTAAAGCCACCCAGACACATTTATCGGAGACATTTCAAACGTGTTCGTAAAACTATAAGTCATGTCACCTAGAGCGGAGTGTGTTTTGTACGTTGTGTTGCCTAGGTGTTCTCGTGAGTGTGTTTATATCTACATTTGTGTCTGTGAAAATGTGTTAGTATTCTGACAATATTCCCACAATCATCATATTAAATGTCATATCAGTTCACAAGGCCTTCTCATACAAATATGACCCTGATATCACTGTCAGTCCTAGTACAATGAATTAATCTAAATAGATTTCAATCTCTACAAGTTTTTTTTCTGCTTCTCCTGGCTTCTGAATGCACAAACTCATTTGTCCTTTTCACTTTGTTCAGTCTCCATCGGCCTCCTATGCCCTGACCACACCAGGCCTTCCGCCAGGCTGGGAGGAACGCAAGGACCCCAAGGGACGAATGTACTACGTCAACCATAACAACCGTAGCACCACGTGGACACGGCCCGTTCTGCAGGTACGTAATCTAGCGTAGCCTAGCTAAAGCTAGCAGAGGTCTATTCTTCATCAGGTGTTTTCCAGCATTTTCAAATCTGAGTGACTTTTATACGTTCCTTCTTTATGACCCATCTTTGTTTTACTGCATCAGTCTCATCATTTTTTATTGTTCTGCCTTTATCTGTTTGCATCCATGTTATTGTGTACTCATTCCTTCACAACGTCTGGATGTTGTTTGTTCTGGCAAGCGTTGTGTGTTCCCTTGATTTATTTATTGCTACTCTGGTCCCTCTTGATCTATATCTTATCGTCCTCTTCCTTGTCCTAGTAAACTAATTCTTCATCCTTTGTAGGATGCTCTCCATTTCTTTTACTTTTAAAACAGAACAGGTAAAATGGTTTATTTAAAGAGGACCTATTATGTCCTTGTCTTGATTTTGTTTTTGGGGTCTACTAGAATAGATTTTCATGCTTGAATGTTTCATGCACATTATTTTTCACATTTTACTTTGATGCAGCACCTCTCTTCACAGTCTGTCAGGAACACTCTGTTTAGTTCCAGTATCTATGGACCCCCTCCTTCCAAAAAAAGCAGAGTGCTCTGATTGGTCGGCTGGACGAACGTATTGTGATTGGTCAACCGTTTTGTAAATGACCATAACCACAATCACAAGTTTCAACATACTACTAACAGAGCTCAACTTGGCCTAATCCCTTTTATTTTACATATGTCTTAGGCAGGAATTATTTACAGTGCTATGCATAAGTTTAGACACCCATGCTAAAGTTGACTAAAAAGAGGAATAAAAAATCATCTTTTGGAAATTGAACTTAATGCCTTAATTAAAAAAATTAGGAAAAATCCAACCTTTAAGGACACCAATTTTCTTTGTGAATGAATAATGTATCATAAATAAATAAATGTTCTTCCTTAAAATACAGGGTGCATAAGTCTGGACACCCCTATGTTAAATTCCCATAGAGGCAGGCAGATTTTTATTTTTAAAGGCCAGTTACTTCATGGATCCAGGATACTATGCATCCTGATAAAGTTCCCTTGGCCTTTGGAATTAAAATAGTCCCACATCATCACATAGCCTTCACCATACCTAGAGATTGGCATGGGGTACTTTCCATAAGATCATCTCTCAATGCAAATCAAACCAGCTATTAGGCTAACTGAAATAAAACTATGCCAATCTCTAGGTATGGTGAAGGGTGTGTGATGATGTGGGACTATTTTAATTCCAAAGGCCAAGGGAACTTTATCAGGATGCATAGTATCCTGGATCCATGAAGTAACTGGCCTTTAAAAATAAAAATCTGCCTGTCTCTATGGGAATTTAACATAGGGGTGTCCAGACTTATGCACCCTGTATTTTAAGGAAGAATATTTATTTATTTACGATACATTATTCATTCACAAAGAAAATTGGTGTCCTTAAAGGTTGGATTTTTCCTAATTTTTTAAATTAAGGCATTAAGTTCAATTTCCAAAAAATGATTTTTTATTCCTCTTTTTAGTCAACTTTAGTATGGGTGTCTAAACGTATGCATAGCATTGTAAATGAGGAATATTGTGAAGTGTGCATTTCTGGAAGAAAGACTACAATCGAGACGTTTCAGGGAGTTCTGAAAGTGCTTACTGATATAGACAATAACTCCCTTTGGAACTTTGCAGACGTTTTTCATGCTCAAGCAGCAACATTATACACTATAGAAAGTTTAAAATGTAAAAAAAGCATAATACAGTAGGTCCTCTTTAACTGCTCTACTGCTCTTTTAACTTTCTTAAAATATTCCAGTCATTTATAAGCCTGACAGACCATGTTTGTCCCCATAATAAAATTAAACCTTACGGTTATTGATAATTTTCATCAGCTTAATTAGCCTTTGTTTCCTATTGTATTATTTTAGACCTTGCTCTCCATTCTGGACCTTTGTAAACCTTGAATGCACTCCAGTTAGGCTCGTTCGCCCATATACCTGACCTTGTGGTGGCTAGCTAGCTAACCCTTCTCTTTGCCCAACAGCTCACTGAAGATGGAGCCAGTACCTCAGCTGCGGCAGCAGGTGGCGCTACAGCAGCCACACCCCCCGCTTCCACCCCTTCCTCCTCCAGCAACCATCTAATCGAACCACAAGTGCGCAGACCCCGCAGCCTCAGTTCCCCCACCGTCACTCTCTCTTCCCCAGTAGAGGTGAGAACATCCGTCAGTCCCTCTGTTCCACCCCTCACTTCCTTTTCACTTTCCCCTCCTCCAAGCTCCAGTCCATCTAGCATATGCTTGATTCATCTCAAACAGTCTTGGCTGTTCTTAACCAATGTTTTTATACAAAGTTTCAAGTGTCAAGTGTTACACAAATGTCGGTAAGATTTTTTTAATGTTTTTGAAAGAAGTCTCTAATGCTCACCAAGGCTGCATTTGTTTGATCAAACATACAGTAAAACAGTAATATTGTGAAATATTATTACAATTTAAAATGGCTGTTTTCTATTTTAATATATTTTAAAGGTAATTTAATCCCGTTTTGGCAAAGTTGAATTTTCATTACTCCAGTCTTCAGTGTCACATGATCTTTCAGAAATCATTCTAATATTCTGATTTGTTGCTTAAGAAACATTTATTATTATCAAAGTTGAAAACAGCTGTGATTGCTGAATATTTTTGTGGAAAACATTATACTTTTTTCAGGATTCTTTGAATAGAAAGTTCAAAAGTATAGTCATTAAATATTTTTTAAATATTACATGTTCCTACTGTCCCTTTTGATTAATGTTATGCATCCTTGCTGAATACAAAATATGAATTTCTTTTAAAAACACTAATTTCAAATTATTTTTTGACATTTGTACATGCCATATTTTGCTTTGCTTTTCCTTGCAAATTAGCAACAAACAGTGCAGGTCATTGTGTCTTTTGTTTCATGCACATTGTAATTTTGCCCCTCATTTTTTTCACTCGGCTTAATGTGAGGAATGTTTATTATATGTGTTGACATGGAGTTCTGAAGAAAAAAAAAGATTCCTTCTAGATAAACTTCTGAGGTAAAAGTTGTTTGCACAAAGCTCGAGCCTCGACAGATGTCTTCTTGTGTTTGTGCATCTTTGAATTGAATCATGTCACTGGCACAATTGAGATTCAGATTATCATTTTGTGCAGTTGATTGTCATATGTTTATTACATTTGGTGCTAGACAAGTGTTAATGTTGAACTTGGGTTTCACACCTGTTTTGTTTCCATTGCGACTGTGCAGTGTAATATAATCACAATGTCCACACACAGTTGGTCGAGACAGGAAATCAGAATTACGTTCTTTGCACACTGCCACTGGCTTCTTTTAGGTATGAACAGCTGAGGCAAATGATGGTCGTAGCCCTAGTATTATGCGTGGATATAAGTTTTAATATGAAAGTCTGATGTCCCAAAAGCAAATTCAGTCGAGAGACAATTTCCTGACCTTTCTGCTCCAGACCTTTCAATTCAGGGTAATTTAATTCACTTCGATTTACAGTAAAGGAAAAAAAGAATAATCCCGTTATTTAGCTTAGTGCCATTATCAGTCGTCATCTTGTTCTCTTACAGCTGCCAGCAAACCCTTTTTTGTTATTTGTTTGTTTTATTAAATGTTTCTGAGACTAAATGCTAGTTCAAACAGCCATACTTTCTTGAAATGCTGATGCAGATAAAAGGGTAGTTGGGTACCTTATGTTAAGTTAATTTCATCTACTACACTGATATAGATATTCAATTATTTTTTTAATAACAGATTTGTTTCTACTCCAGTTTGTTGGTAAAATATGATATAAAATATATTTAAACGACAATAAACTGTAACATATATGTCTCGGATTGGCCATTGTGTTCATGCGCTTAACATATATGTCTGTGATTGGCTGCAATGATCAACGCTTCAAAAACATGTTAATAGACAATGATGACACAAATGTCTATTTACAACATGTTTTTGAAGCGTTGATCATTGTAGCCAATCACAGACATATATGTTGTGCGTGTGAACACATTGACCAATCAGAGACATGTGAAGCGCAATTGCCAACCAGAGGTGGTTAAGAATTCGTTCAACAGCGCACAAAATGCTAGAGGGAAATGCTGGTATCGTCACATTTTTTAAATTTCAGTACCGACTTGGTACCGTAGTCACACATCAACAGAAAACAGTACAGATTTTAGATTTAAGAAGCCATATCATTTCGGATTAAAATCTAGAAATTAATATTGTTAATCCAGAGCTAGTGTCCACACATCTGACTTGTTTAACTGTTGTAGCTTATCCATGTTGTGTGCACAAAATAGCCCTAAACATCTGTTTCGGTCAATGATTTCAGCCCTCCAAAACCATTTTGACCTGAAACCGAAAATATTTTTGCTAGCAATTTAAAAATAGCAATTTTTGCTATTTTTGCTAACAAAGTATCTTCACTTCATTACTGTACTTAAGAATATTTTTCAAGTATCTGTACTTTATCAGAGTATTTTTATTTCGAGAAACTTTTACTTCATTCCAAAGCATAATATCATACTTTTAACTCCACTACTTTTCATAAAAACATATCGTTCCTCGTTATTTCTAACTGAAGAAATAGCTCCCCATCTGAGACGCGATAGCGATGTCCGATTCATGGACGAGCTGATTCGTTCCAGTGAACCTAGTTTTTCCTAATTTCTAAAATAGTATATGATATATTATTTCACTTGTTTGGACACTTGAATGTTCAGTAACTTAAAATGATATTTTGAGTATATTGAAGTTTTGATACTGTATAATAAGTTTTGGTTATAAAATAAGTACTTTAAAGTAGTACTTTTTACTTTTAATACTTAAGTACATTAAAATTCAAGTACTTTTGTACTTTTACTCAAGTGAAAATGAGTACTTATACTTTTACTTTTATTTTATTAGGCTATCTGTATTTTACTCAAGTACTTGATTTGTGCATTTCATCCACCACTGGATTTTTGTGAATTTTTGTCTTTCTTTTTGTTTTCCTTCAAATAGGGACACATGCGATTCACACCCACATTTACTGTCTATTCACACAATGAGAGGATTTATTGTAGTATTTACTGTCAGAATGGCAACTTGCCATTTTTATTAATTTTTATTAATTTATTAATGCACCCCAGAAACTGCAAAAATTCTTTGAAGACTTTGAATAAATAGTAAAACATCTTGGGATGTGTTAATCTTGCCACAGGCTTTCAGGAGTTTTCCTTATTCGTGATTAATCACAAAGTTGAATTGAGCACCTGTTGTTTGTAAGTTTTAATATACTCATCACCATTTGCGTGTGCGTGGAGGGAACAGGGCTGTTTTCTACCCCCGCTTTGTGAATTCGTATCAGTTGACACTCCTGAAACGAGGGGTAGGGGCAGCTGTCCGTTTGCTTATCGTGAAACTCGCCAAAGTGTCACCATTGCCAAAAAGAAGTTTAATCTCTCAAACAGCCATGACTTCATAGTTTCCTTCTGTTCTATTGCTCTAAATCCATGTCTGACCTTAAACCTGCTTCTTATTTTGTTTTTATAGTCCTTTGTTCATATATATATATATATCAGAACATATATATATCATATATACTGTATGTATGTATGTATGTATATATATATATATATATATATATATATATATACATACATACATACAGTATATATATATATATATATATATATACATACATACAGTATATATATATAGAATGTTATGGCAATATTTTTTTGTTATATTAGCAAGTATAGCCATAACACATTATTCATGTTAGTGGGAATGGCTTTAAACAAGTAATTCTAGTGATCCTGAAAAAGTCTTGTGCTATACTGATTGCTGATTACCACTGGAAATAATTTTGATCACTAATTTTTAAAAAAAGCATAAAAAATAAATAATATAATAATATTATATATTTTTTAAATATTATATTTTGTTATTATAATATGTTATACAATATATTTTATAAAATATTATATATGTTATTATAATATGTTAAAATAATAAAAATATATTATATTATAATATTTGTATATATTATAAAATGAATTCTTTGTGATGCTTCTTATAAACTGAATCCAAAAATATGAATCCACGGCAACAGACCATATACTGTGGATAAAGCCCAAATTGTAATTTAATCCAGAACTTTCCTTTGAAAATTCCAAACAATTGAATCTGTCAAGATGGGCCTCAGCCAGAGCTAATGGCCTCCGCTGTGAAGAATGACTTTACTAATGGAATAAACAATAGCTCTTGTAGCTAATCTGCAGATGTTGGGGATGGGGGGAATAAGTGTCTTATGTTTGCTCTCATAGCAATTATTGGTAATTACAACCACACACTTCCGTGCAAAAAACATGGTAGCTAACAAAAAAGGCATGGGGCTGCCTGGTGTGGAACTGATTAAAACCCCTGTGCTTCTTTCTGACTCAGCTTGTTTTATGATAATATTCAACAATATATTTTAGCTGTTATATAATATAATATAATATATATATATATATATATATATATATATATATATATATATATATATATATATATATATATATATTACATGTTATATATATATATATATATATAATAACTACTGTATATGCTGTAGACTTGTGAAAGTGCTGTTTCTATTTTTTTACTAGATGTCTGTGAAGAAGAATATAAAAGTTTCAGTACATTATTTTAGCACTGATAAGCTTTTGAAAAAGAAAATATCCCATTTTAATTTACATTTCTTTGAACTTTGCTAGACTTTGAGCTCAGAGCTGATTCATTGTAGTTCATGTTCTAGAGTTATTAACACTTATGGAACACAGTTATATTGCTTGTTCTCATCTTGTTTCCTTTGCTAGTTTAGCTTTTAGAAGGAAAGAATACCCAGAATTCATTCGTCAGATAAGCAATTAGGACTGATGTGTGGAATATTGGGTAAACATTTCACAAAGGTTTGAAAGTTTACAGAAAGAAATATGGGTTTGTGTTTAAATGATCAGTTACACAGGGCCATGTGAATTTTAATTTAGGAGTTGAAAGGGAAAGATTTGTTTTAGGGAAAAAAAGGCGAGAGGGAGAGAAAAGAAGAGGTGAAATGGAGGTGAAAGTTGTGCGCTAATTAAAATTTTAGCAGGATTAAATAACAGCGTGCCGTCTCATTAACACGTTCTGCATTTTCCAAATCTTTTACATTTTGTGGCATTTCCCATTCGTATAAGTCTTTCTTGCACAAAAAAAGTCTAATTAGTTACACAAAAAAGCTGTAAAACCTAAATAATGGAGTCTGATAAACGTTGACTCTGTTTCCTGTTGCAGGGAGCCAATAACGCCCAGATACGGCGAGCCGTAAAGGACACGTTTTCCAACCCTCAGTCCCCCCAGCCTTCTCCCTACAGCTCACCTAAATCCCAGCATAAAGCAAACCAGAGCTTCCTGCCCCCTGGATGGGAAATGAGAATAGCGCCCAACGGACGGCCGTTCTTCATTGACCACAACAGCAGAAACACTACATGGGTAAGACAAACACTCACAAAATCTGTTGCAAGTTAGTGGCTGCGTCCGAAATCGCACACTCTCTTGAGTGTGTACTTATTTTGAATTAGTACTCTTTTGGCGAGCGCTAAAAAAGTACGTTCTATATAGTATGAGTGTATATAGGATGAATGTAATCCTCATTCTTCATGTTGTCACTGTCATATAACCTACCAGCGTCGGTTGTGTCGCTTCACTGCCATTCACAGATCCTCTCTTGTGGCCTCATGGGATAGTAAAGTGTCCATGGTATGCATGGTATCTCACCAGAAGTAGTAGGTCATTCGGTTACTTTTTGCCCACTCTTTTATGAGTACTGTGAATTTGGACCTAATTCTTTTATCACATACTTTTTTTTTTCCTACTATATAGTAGGGAAATATGCGATTTCGGATGCAGCCACTGTTTTCTTCGTGGTAAGGGCAATCCCAGAATGCATTGTGATGAGCTCTGAGGAAACAAATGTAAGCTGGCCATGAGTGAAGAGAGATTAAATGTTGGCTATAAATATTTCCAAAAATCACTAACAAATAGCAAATTAAAATGTTCTGTTCTACACAATATTTGTGTGCTATTTATTTTTATTCCTAGTATCACGCTGTTATTTTAGTAGCATGGTAATTGCAAACTCTGTTGTAGTCGTAAGTGCACTATATTTTGCACGTTTGTTGCTGGAGCACAACAGCTCTTTAGGTTTTGGAACGGAGCTATTTTCATTTGCTGATGCAATGAGCTCTTTATGCTTTATGCGCAGATGTGATCATCTATTTATATATCATCACTAAGCATTTGTTTACTACGATACAAATACCATCAGGAGTTTGACCTGTAGCTTGACTGGTTGATTCTTCTCATGACTTTATCCACCTGCATTATCTGCTTGCAGCTGCAGTGTTTTGAGCTAAACAGTGTAATAATTATTATTATTATATTATTGTTGCTGTTGTTATGCATGTATAATGAATCATGAATATTATTTTATTCATTATTCTTATTATCATATATCATTACTATACTTTATTACTTTAAATGTATATAATTTAATAATAATTATATTATGTTATATTTTATTATATTAATTATATTATTATTGTTGTTGTTGTTGTTGTTGTTATCCATGCATAATGAATCATGAATATTATTTTAATGAATCACATTATCATACTACGGAAGCCCTGAACTGCAATGTAAAAATAAATAAATACAAAAATGTTTTGAGAATAAAGTCGAAATGTTTTGAGAATAAAGTCGAAATGTTTTGAGAATAAAGTTGAAATGTTTCGAGAATAAAGTCGAAATGTTTCGAGAATAAAGTCGAAATGTTTCGAGAATAAAGTCGAAATGTTTCGAGAATAAAGTCGAAATGTTTCGAGAATAAAGTCGAAATGTTTCGAGAATAAAGTCGAAATGTTTCGAGAATAAAGTCGAAATGTTTCGAGAATAAAGTCGAAATGTTTCGAGAATAAAGTCGAAATGTTTCGAGAATAAAGTCGAAATGTTTCGAGAATAAAGTCGAAATGTTTCGAGAATAAAGTCGAAAAGTCATAACTTTATTCTCAAAATATTTCGACTTTATTCTCAATGCTAGATTATTATTTTTTTATGTTGCGGTTCAGGTCTTCCGTATCATACAGCATATCATAGTATTATACTTTTATTGCTTAATGTGTATATTTGCAAAACATTAGTCTTCCATTACGGTTATTTATGTAAACTAAAACCATTAAAAAAACATTTTCATTACTTTACTTAAACAAAAATGAGAAATGTTGACTGCAACTAGTGCAACTAAAAAAAAAGTTTTTTTTTTTATATTTGATTTTATTTCAGTTAATGTTTATTTTATGTAGTTTAAGTTAAAAGTCTAGTAAAACTAGATAAACTAAAATATTATAATAACTATATAGACATTTTAAAAAGAACTAATAAAAATGACAGAAACAACTAAACGATAATTAAAAAATAAAAAAAATCAGAAAAAAAAATCTAATTCAAAATATAAAAACTGTAATAGTATGTCAATAATCAGTCCTTAATACAAACAGCAAAGTTATTATTATTATTATTTTGTGATTTATTATTGTTAGTATTATTATTATATTTAGTGGTTGCCGTTTCATCAAATGTTTAAAATCTAGATCTGGGGTTTTTTGGGGGGTTTTTTGTGTTGTTTTTCATTAACCTGCCTTAAGATGCATGAAAGGTATTTGGGAAACAGACTTGTATGTGCGCGCACACACACACACGCACGCAGTCTTGCTCACAATTGCACACTTCAGTGCCTTACTCAGTATCTGGAGAGAGGCCCTGGGTTATGCATGCATGATCCACTCAGAATCACTGTGCCACCTGGTGGCTGGCAGAGGAACTGCAGCTTTCCTCCAGCGCCCTAATTTCCCCCAGCACAGACTCGCCTTTGTCCATTTCTGTGTCAGATGTATTGTGTCCTCTATGGAGGTTCTTTGTAATTGGTTTAAAATGAAAACAAATAGATTTTTATCTTCCAAGCATTATTAAGTCTGTTTTTTTCCACCATTGTTTAAAATAGTACATGGTGATTTACAAAGTATGTCTTTATTAAATTCTGCTAGTGGTTTTAAAATGTCCACGGGAAGACTTACATTTCACTAGGCCTATGTGTAATTACTGCATAATCTCCCCATGGAAACGTGAAAAAAGAAAAGAAAAAAAACACTATCATTCCTAAATTACTTATTGTCTGAAGAACTGCATTTTGGCAGCAGACAGTGAATGCAATTTACTGCTAAATGAGGATAAAACCTTCTGGGAAAATCTGAGCATGTGTCAACCTCTCTCTCTTTTCTCTTTCTCTCTTTTCAGGAAGATCCACGCTTAAAGTATCCCGTTCACATGAGGACAAAAGCATCCCTTGACCCCGGTGACCTCGGCCCACTTCCTGTGAGTATAAAAGGAGTGACGTTGAGCAGTATTACCCACAATCCCGAGCTCTTTCAACAGCCTCGCCTGACATGTGTCCTTGTTTGTGACACTGCAATGCACGATCATGAAACCAACAGCCATATTACACAAGAATCGTGAAACTAATTCAATCTGCAAAGCAAAAAATAGGATTAAGTCTGACAAAACAGCTACAACGAATGACACAACAACAGGAATTTGGCTGGGGTGTTTCATGGATTTCTTTGTTGTTAAACTACATTCTCAAGCCTAGTTATTTAACACTGATGCACAGAACAATGCTACAAAAATCTGACAGTGGATTATCTCATGTGAGATCATTTCTTTTTTGATTTATCGTTCTACTTGTCTAAGAACAGCCCTAAAGTCTGGCCTCGATAAGTGCCAAAATTGCCTTTGGCAAGTCAATGCAATGCTTGCCAGTTGGATGGTAACTTTCTAAGGAACTGCAACATAATACAATAACAGAGATATGCAAGATTCATATCAGACGCAATCAAAGCATTTACTAAGGAAAACAGCTGTTGTGACTTATTGTGTAGCGAAGTTAAATATATATTTTTTTTTTCTTCAGAACTCCATGGCTGCGTTTACACTGCAAGTCTTTAATGCACAGATCGGATCTTTTGACCATTGTCCCGCCTGTTTGCATTCACATTAAAGGTGGTATCAGCGATTTCAGGCCCAAACATAAATGATCACATTCATCTAATATTTCGCTAGCTGCACGCCCCATAAGCATGCTGTCAAAAAACCGCGTCTCTCTAGGTAGCCTAGGCTCTGAGATCTGCACACAAAAACAGCTGTTTTCACCCGTTTTAGCCAAACACTCAAAACCCAAACAAATAGTGTTCCAACCAATCATCGACAGGGGCGGGTGTTGTGAGGTTTTCGTGTGCAGCCGTCATAGGCAGCCGTGCACGAGCGCAAAACCTCACAACACCCGCCCCTGTCGATGATTGGTTGGAACACTATTTATTTTGGTTTTGAGTGATGTTGATACCAACTGTTTTTGTGTGCAGATCTCAGAGCCTAGGCTACCTAGAGAGACGCGTTTTTTTGACAGCATGCTTATGGGCCGTGCAGCTAGCGAAATATTAGATGAATGTGATCATTTATGTTTGGGCCTGAAATCGCTGATACCACCTTTAACCCTCTGGGGTCGTCGAACGCGCCGGCTCGTTTTGGTGGACTTTTTTTCCATATAGCAGCAAAATCGACTTAAAATACTGTCTTTTTTTTTTTTTTTTTTTTTTTTTTTTTTTTGAGTAATACATCATTCGAAAATGAACTCTCACAATAACGACAAAACTTTTGAAAAATAAAGAAAACAAACAGGGTGCGCTTTCTGCCGTCTCACTTTGTGAACTTCTTTCTGAAGCGCATCACAAAAATGAATCGAAACTCTGCGAATACTTGCCACACACATACATGAGATATGTCTTTAGAAAGCTTAAAGTGTCTACTTTTAAATTAAGCAATTCATATAAAAAATAAATATTCTCCGTATGAAACCAACGAGGTCAAATATTTAGCGTCCTAAAAATGAATTTTTTGAACACTTTACTATGTGACATGGTTAATCCTCGGGTTTTTAATGGCCGCACTAAAATTATTTACGTAATTCACGCCGAGTAGCCATGATTATTTCCTAGCATGGAAATAAGTTAAAAGCTGTCATGGATTTTTGCAGCGCAAAATCTGACAGAACAGATATAGATGGGAAAATAACAAATTTTATTTTATTTTATCGACGGCTCATTAGACCTAGAATTCTGAAATAAAGTAACGTGGTAAGGTTTTTTTGTAATTAATTCGAATGAATAAACGAGAGAGAGAGAATTACAGCAAAGTTATCACCTCATTGCTGAAAAATATAATGTAGATTTCAATAGCGAACCATGGTTCAGAGAGGTTGAAAACCAGTTTCTATTCTCTTAACTATAAAGGGGAAAAAAAGCTGAGTTTTAGGGCAAGCACATACGGGCACATTCATATTCATAATACAACACTTCATAATACAACATTAACAAGCTATCTTTGTGGCCAAACATGTCACCCTCGCCTTGTGTTGGCTTGGAATTCAAAAGGGAATCGTATATACGTGTTTAGACACAGGTCATATTTCCAGATATTGGATATGTATATTATCTGATTTAAAGCCACATTTGGAAGTAGTTCAGATCGGATGCGAAAAAATCTGATCTTGTGTGGATTTTTGTGTTTACACGTGTGCAACAAATTCCCATCTGTGTCAGATGTCAGTAAAAAAAAATAGATTTTTTGTGTCAGTGTAAACGCAACCCATGTGTCAACATACGTGAAATGTTTCTCAAATTAAGCGGATAAAAATGGAAATATGAGAGGCAAAATTATGTTTCGTACTGCTCTTTTTTACGACCTCAGAGCCTGGCTTATCTCAAGAACCTTTTGCAAATATGCAAAAAAGAAAACATTCTAAATAGACTCTTAAATATTCTAAATAATAAAAAATCCTGTTGATTAGAAGACAAAAATATTTTTCTTTTATGTAAATATATGTAAAAAAAAAGTTTAAATTAATTTTGAACCCTGGAAATAATGCGTCCCTGGTGATTTTGTAGCACAAAATTATCACCAGTGAGCACTTTTATTTTTTTTATGCGTATATGAGAACAATTTGTCGACGCATCTTTCGTTAAGCAAGAAAGAGTTGGTGCAATATGCATCTTGCATAATACGTTTCTGAAGAAATAGATTTTTTTTCACCTTTTGAAACACTTAGATGCTGATGTTTGGTAATCTCACCTTCTCTTCTCAGGTTTTCAGTGGGAATACGTGCCAGGAATTAACCTGCAAACAGGGGCTTATCTAATAAACATCTATTTTCATGCATGATTTCATGTAATATTGAAATTTCCATATGCATGTTTAATATATGCAAAAATATGCATTGCTGTGGCTTCAAAAGATTGATTTTTTTTTTTATCAAATATCATATCAAATATCTAAAATATACTGTTCTTTCCACCTTTGTCCATCAGTTATTTTAGTATTATTTATATACTATTATAGTACTTATTAATATTTTGTATTGGCTTTTGTTTTTTTAGCTTTAAAGGTATAGCGGAGGATTTTCTTTTTCCGGGTGGGTAGTGTAAACTATTGGTCCACCTAAGTGTCAATCATTCTGGTGATATGTTTACGTAAAGCCGTCGTACGTGCTCGTCCCTTAGTTTTCGCTTTCTGCGCATGCGCACTTTCAGGTGTTTATGTGTGGTGAGCTAGAGCTCAGCCATTCATTGAAGCTCGCCGTTTCACCGGGTCCTTTGAAAATGTCTGAGGGTCGCAAGAAAAAAAGTTTGTACGAACTGTATGAGAAGAAGAGAAAGGCCTCAGAAGAGAGAAACAAGATCAGAGTGTTTTTGGGAGATTGTTTCACACGATGGCGTGCGCTGAAAACACAGGTTGGGCTTCCCACTGATGCCTCAGTCGCGAAGTTTCTACTCGACAGGTAAAGTTTGGCATGCTATTTGGAGAAAAAGTGCAAATCTTCTTTTGGAAAGTAATCTTGTATGAGCGATGCCGACAGCAACTTGTAAACAGAGCGTGCACGAGGAGAACCTCGCACACGTTTAATAGGCGTTCCCTATCGGGAGCAAGTAGAGTGTTGCGCATGTGCATTTTTTCAAAAAGTGGAGAGGGCGGTTCTTATCTAAAATTCGGAAAGATCCTCCGCTATACCTTTAATTAATTAGTTTTAGTAAATTTTAGTATTTCAACTTGAACTTCTTTCAATTAATTGCCAAAGCAACATCACTAGTTTTCGTATAAGGTTATCTAATATTTGTTTTATTTTATTTCAGCTTTCAGTTAGCTAAAACAATGTTTTTAGTTAACATTAACAACACTGATATATTAACACATTTTGTTATGATTTTTCTTCTTTTTTAAACGCTGTCTAAATGATACCCACTGCATTTACTGTAGTGCTGCTGTCTCACAAGCTGGTGGTGTGTGTGTGTGTGTGTGTGTGTGTGTGATTTCTCTCTGGTCTTTCGGTGACGTGGGGGAACGTGATGCGCTCTGCGCTCGATGCTGTTTGTGGCAGAATCTTCCAGAGGAGGTCGGTCCTCTCTCTGCCTGCGTGTTTTCCTGCCTGCCCACCGAACTCTCCACCCCTTCTTATCATTGCTGGCATGGATGACTGTGCCTTTTCCCCCTTTTGTTTTATTCCCTCTTTCACTCTTTCATTCTTTCTGTTAGTCGTCTTTGTTAGTTTTTGCTTTTCTTGTTCTGATTTTTTTAGTCTGTTTTTCAGTCTCTCTATAGAGCTCAATATTGACTGGCCTTGGTTCCAGAAGTATTTTTTCAGAATATTCTTCAATAAGTTTTATGCCTTGAACCAAACCAACAAGATAAATCATGTGTTTCAGAGTCCAAAAATATTTGATAATAAGGAAAAAGACAAAGGCTAATAAATTAAAGTAATTCATTAATGAATCACAATAACTGGTACCAATAAATGAACACCGCATGTTTACTTTTATTTTATTTTATTTTTATTTACCTGCGTAGGTCAAACAGTATGCAAAATTTTGAAAATAATAATGCCTGAATAGGAAAATTTACTGGTGTGTAAATGCAGATACGGCAGGAAAAGTCTGATTTATCTTACACATGGATTGAAAAACTGGGCCAAGTATTGAATAAATGGTAAATGAATTTGAAACAAAATACAGGTTTGGGGTTTGCGACCCACCAGATGAGAACCATTGCTTTATATTGCACTGATGGTATATGCTAATGTAAAGCTACATTCACTCTACAAATCCAGAACTCTTTGTAGGTGTTTTGAAAGACATTGTTGCTATTACTATCCATAACCTTGGATACCTTGGATTTTTACTTCCAGAACCCTTCTATTAAGCTCTATTTTTCAGTTTTCTATTTGTCTCGGTTCATCTGTCTCTGTCATTCCTCCTGTGTACTGTTTTTCTTTATATTTCTCTCTGCACGTATCTCTTTCTGGTTGTGTTGACCATCCATCCATCGCGTGGATCCATCCATCATGTGCATCTATCTATCTATCCATCCATTCATCTATCCATCCATCGTGTACATCTATCCATCCATCTATCCATCCATCTATCCATCCATCCATCCATCATGTACATCCATCCATCCATCCATCATGTGCATCCATCCATCGCTTGCATTCATCCATCCATCCATCCATCC